>NW_017215670.1:0-13738 GCF_001704415.2 Capra hircus
AAAGCTCCAACCTAAAAGCAATTATGAAACAAACAGCTGAAAAGACATTTTTGTCTTGTCTAGTCAAGGCTAAGATTTTTCTAGTAGTCATGTATGGATGTAAGAGTCAGACTATAAAAACAGCTGAGCAGAGAATTGATGCTTTTGAACAGTGGTGTTGGAAAAGACTCTTGAGAGTCCTTGGACTGCAAGAGATCCAACCAGTCCATCCTAAAGGAAATCAGTCCTGGGTGTTCATTGGAAGGACTGATGTTGAAGCTGAAACTCCAATATTTTGGCCACATGATGTGAAGAGCTGACTGATTTGAACAGACCCTGATGTTGGGAAAGATTGAAGGCAGGAGGAGAAGAGGATGACAGAGGATGAGAAGGGATGACAGAGGATGAGATGGTTAGATGGCATCACCGACTCAATGCACATGAGTTTGGGTAAAGCCGGGGAGTTAGTGATGGACAGGGAGGCCTGGCGTGCTGGGGTTCATGGGGTTGTCAAGAGTCAGACACGACTGAGCCACTGAAATGAACTGAACTGAACTGAATAGATACACAGATGTAGAGGAAGGACTTGTGAACTCAGCTGGAAGAGGGAGGGACAAATTGAGAGAGTAGCATTGAAACATAGCCACTACCATATGCAAAATAGCTAGCTAGTGGGAAAGTTGCTATATAACATAGGGAGCCCAGCAGGGAGCTCTGTGACGACCTAGAGGGGTGGATGGTGGGAAGTGCGAGGCAGGCTCACCAAAGAGTGGATAATATACTTATGGCTTATTTGTGTTGTTTGTACGAGGAAAAACCAACCAAGCATTGTAAAGCAGTTATTTCTTCAAATTAAAAATAAATAAATACAATCTGAAAACTATCATTCAACACATATGCAATGTCATTAAACCTGTATGGGAATCATCTTCTCTTCCTAGTTGTTTTTTCCACTATAAGTACTTATAAATATCATTAAACGGTTTTGAAAATACGATTTTAATATCCACATAGTATTGCTTAATACATCATACATAAATAATGAAATTTCAGTCTCAAGATAGAAACATAATACCAAAAAAGGTTTCCAGTCTAAACTAAAGCTTGCATTTTAATTCAGCTTAATGAGAATTCCTCTGAAGATCTAAAATTCTCATGGAAAAGTAAATTATGTGGAATCCTTTTTGCTTTCATCTGTTATGCCTTATTGTCATCTATTTCTAAGGACTCTTGGACTTTGACATTTTGCATTTGACTGTAATTTTTGACTGAGAGAAAATCTTAAATTTAGATATTACGAATGTCAAGAAGTAGTCTTGTAAGTGCGAATCATTCAGTCATGTCCAGTTATTTGTGACCCATGGACTGTAGCCCACCAGGTCCTCTGTCCAGAGAATTTTCCAGGCAAGAATAGTGGAGTGGGTAGCCATTCCTTTCTCGAGGGGATCTTCCTGACCTAGGGGTCAAACCTAAGTCTCCTGGATTGCAGGCAGATTCTTTACCATATGAACTACCAGAGAACCCTGACTCTGCTGTACATGGATGTAAAAATCCTTAAAAGAATATTAGCAATCCAAATTGAATACATTAAAAGAATCATACACTATGATCAAATGCAAGTTATTCTGTGCCTGCAAGCATGATTTATGATCTGCATGTCAATCACTGTGATACACAATATGAGCAAAACTAAGAATAAAATCACATGATCTCAATAATTGCAGAAAAAGCTTTCGACAAAGGGTAACATCAATTTGGATACAATCTTTCAGTACAGTGGCTATACATGGAACATACTAAAGGGTATATAAGACAAGCCCACGGCTAACATCCAACTCAGTGGTAAAGAGGTGAAAAGTGACAGTGAAGTCTGTCGGTTGTGCCCGACTCTTGGCGACCCCAGGGACTGTAGCCTATCAGGCTCCTCCGTCCATAGGATTTTCCAGGCAAGCGTACTGGAGTGGGTTCCCATTTCCTTCTCCAGGGGATCTTCCCAGCCCAGGGATCCAGACCTGGGTGTCCCACATTGTAGGCAGATGCTTTACCATCTGAGCCACCAGAGGTTTTCCTAAAAGATCAGGAAAGAACAAGGATGTCCACGCTCACCTATCTTGCTCATCATAGCAGTGGAAGTGTCCTTCCGAGAGTAACTAGGCCAGAAAAGGAAATTAAAGGCATCCCCATCAGAACAGATGAAGTTACACTGTCACTATTCGATTACAACAGGATTTATATGTAACCTTAAAAACTCCACCAAGTAACAACTATTAAAACTAATAAACTCAGCAATATAGCAAGATATGAACCATCAGAGAGAGAACAGAACAGTCCCATATACAAATGCATCCAAGGAAAAAAAAAAAAAAGCAAACAAACAAACCCTGAAATAAATTTTACTGAGGGGCAGAAATACCTGTACAGTCACGGGCTCCAAGACCTAGAGTCTGGGTTCAAATCTCAGCTCACCCACTGACCTGCAGAGTGACCCAGGGCAAATCACACAATGATCTGAGGCTCAACATATTCAACTGTAAAGTGAACACAAAACCAGTGTCTCCTCCCAGGGCTGTGAAACTCCAAGGAAATGCTTATTTAGGCCGAGGGGTTGGAGTGTCTCCAGGAGCCTCTTCTTGTATGAAACTCCTCTAGAACTGGGCTCTCCTGAGCCTGTGGGCGAAGGTCAAAGGTAGAGCCTGGGAGCCAAACGGGACTGGACAAGGACGAGGACAAAAAAATACTAGTTCTGTGTCAATGAGGGAAGCCACCTCCTTTCCAGATCTCAGAGTGGGGCCTGCACCGAGGGCCATGCACAGTCAGAAGTGATAACTCCGAACCCCCCACAGCAGGGATGGAGGCTTCCTGTCAAGAACCATCTCTCTGGTCCAGGCTCCAGTGTGATGTAGTGTTGCTTCCTGAGTTCTCCACGTCTCCACCAGGCAAAGAGCTCTTGGGAGCTGGAGGTCTATTAAACCACAGGGGCCTGAGAGTCAGAATGACACAAGGGCGAACAACATTGAAAACTAGCTATATTTTTAAGAAGTGACAGAAGTACAGACGAGGCAGGGGATGAGAAGCAGAAGGACTGACGACCTCTCAACCTTTAGCAGAAATATCTCCACACCAGCTCTGCAGAGCCTACAGGAGGAAAATAGAAAGGAAAAGCAGGCTATGGATATATCTCCACACTGCTGGACCCAGAGATCCAAGTCCCAATCCACCAACATCGTTCCGCATATCCAGACACCAAGAGGATGAAACACAGACCTTGCCTTAGGAGGTCTCAGCCAGACTTAATATTGGGGTTGCTGAGCATGGTCACATGGTCACTATGGACTCAGACCCTCCTCCATGCTCACATCCTCTGCTCTCACAGAAACATACACGGTTCACTACACAGAACCCTCTGAGGGTACTTGTGTATACTAGAAACTGGCAATGGTGAAATGCAAAGAAAAGACACAGAAATGGAAACATGCCTCTGGGGAGCTCTATAAATTAAAAAGATCTGAAGTGCTTGATACTTGGCATTTTTTAAAAAGCTTTTTAATAGGTAAACCCAGAAAGGACATTTCCAGGAGAAAGGACAAAAGAATCATCCCACTGGGGCAATTTGGTATCCATATGGGAAAGTAAGTTGGATCCCTACCTCACAAAACACCACCAAACCAATTCGACACATACTGAGAACCAAATAGATTTAAGGGACTAGATCTGATAGATAGAGTGCCTGATGAACCCTGGACTGAGGTTCGTGACATTGTACAGGAGACAGGGATCAAGACCATCCCCATGGAAAAGAAATGCAAGAAAGCAAAATGACTCTCTGGGGAGGCCTTACAAATAGCTGTGAAAAGAAGAGAAGTGAAAAGCAAAGGAGAAAAGGAAAGATAAAAGCATCTGAATGCAGAGTTCCAAAGAAGAGCAAAGAGAGATAAGAAAGCCTTCCACAGTGATCAATGCAAAGAAATAGAGGAAAACAACAGAATGGGAAAGACTTGAGGTCTCTTCAAAAAAATTAGAGATACCAAGGGAATATTTCATGCAAAGATGGGCTCGAAAAAGGGCAGAAATGGTATGGACCTAACAGAAGCAGAAGATATTAAGAAGAGGTGGCAAGAATACACAGAACAGCTGTACAAAAAACAGCTTCACCACCAAGATAATCACGATGGTGTGATCACTCACCTAGAACCAAACATCCTGGAATGTGAAGTCAAGTGGGCCTTAGAAAGCATCATTATGAACAAAGCTAGTGGAGGGGATGGAATTCCAGTGGAGCTATCTCAAATCCTGAAAGACAATGCTGTAAAAGTGCGGCACTCAATTTGCCAGCAAATTTGGAAAACTCAGCAGTGGCCACAGGACTGGAAAAGGTTAGTTTTCATTCCAATCCCAAAGAAAGGCAATGCCAAAGAATGCTCAAACTACCACACAATTGTACTCATCTCACACACTACTTAAGTAATGCTCAAAATTCTCGAAGCCAGGCTTCAGCACTACGTGAACTGTGAACTTCCAGATGTTCAAGCTGGTTTTAGAAAAGGCAGAGGAACCAGAGATCAAATTGCCAACATCCTCTGGATCATCAAAAAAGAAGAGAGTTCCAAAATAACCCATCTATTTCTGCTTTATTGACTATGCCAAAGCCTTTGACTGTGTGGCCCACAATAAACCGTGGAAAATTCTTCGAGAGATGAGAATACCTGACCACCTGACCTGCTTCTTGAGAAACCTATATGCAGGTCAGGAAGCAACAGACTGGACATGGACAACAGACTGGTTCCATATAGGAAAAGGAGAACGTCAAAGCTGTATATTGACACCCTGCTTATTTAACTTCTATGCAGAGTACATCATGAGAAACACTGGGCTGGACGAAGCACAAGCTGGAATCAAGATTGCTGGGAGAAATATCAATAACCTCAGATATGCAGATTTGACCACCCTTATGGAAGAAAGTGAAGAGGAACGAAAAAGCCTCTTGATGAAAGTGAAAGAGGAGAGTGAAAAAGTTGGCTTAAAGTGCAACATTCAGAAAACAAAGATCATGGCATCTTGTCCCATCACTTCCTGGGAAATAGATGGGGAAACAGTGTCAGACTTTATTTTTTGGGTTCCAAAATCACTGCAGATGTTGACTGCAGCCATGAAATTAAAAGACGCTTACTCCCTGGAAGAAAATTTATGAGCAACCTAGATATCATATTCAAAAGCAGAGACAGTACTTAGCCAACAAAGGTCCGTCTAGTCAAGGCTATGATTTTCCCAGTAGTCATGTATGGGTGAGAGAGTTGGACTGTGAAGAAACCTGAGTGCCGAAGAATTGATGCTTTTGAACTGTGGTGTTGGAGAAGACTCTTGAGAGTCCCTTGGACTGCAAGGAGATCCAACCAGTCCATTCTAAAGGAGATCAGCCCTGGGTGTTCTTTGGAAGGAATGATGCTAAAGCTGAAGCTCCAGTATTTTGGCCACCTCATGCGAAGAGTTGACTCTTTGGAAAAGACCCTGATGCTGGGAGGGATTGGGGGCAGGAGGAGAAGGGGACGACGGAGGATGAGATGGCTGGATGGCATCACTGACTAGATGGATGTGAGTTTGAGTGAACTCCGGGAGATGGTGATGGACAGGGAGGCCTGGCGTGCTGCAGTTCATGGGGTCGCAGAGTTGGACACGACTGAGCGACTGAACTGAACTGAACTGAAATGAACTGAACAGAATCGAACTGAAGAACCAACGATTGAAAGAAAAACTTCACAAAATTTCGAACAATTTTGGATGAAGGAATATCTTTTAAGTTCAGGTAATGTTAATTTACAATAATTTGTTTGTTTAAGGTGTATAGCAAAGTGATTCAGTGATTCAGCCTCTCAGGTGCTTCCTTGGACAAAATTCATTCCCTTTGGGAGGCCCGTGGGCCATGTCCTCAACTCAGAACAGCTAAGAATCCTGAATACGCAAAGCAGCATGTGGTGGTGCTTGTAGGGGTTTTAGACTGAATAAATTATTCTAACATGATACAAGTACCAAGCCCAGAGGTCAAGAGAGGATCTCCTAACCTATCTTCAAACAGGAGGCCCTGCTCTCTTGAATGTGGGTGTGTGAAACAGCGCTTGGGAAGGAAAGAGGTGTGTCATGAATATGTTGCCTGCAGAGGACAAAGTGGTGTGTAGAGTGGTTGCGCAGGCACGTCCCAGGACACTGAGCACACGGACACAGTGACTGGACTCTCAGCCCTGCTCTTGGGGCATCGCACTGTCTCCACTGCTGACACAGGGGGAGCAGCTCATCCGTGTCCTGGAGAGTATGGTCACATGACCCGAACCTGGCCAGTCGGTATGTTCTATCCCTCCTGGCCACCGTGATTGGCTCAGGACTGGTGCAGTGACCAATCGGGGCTCAGGGCCGGGCCTCGTCGCTGGAAGCAAGGGAAGAGGAGCTCGCCTTCTGCCAGAAGGGGTGGAGCTGGGTGAGGTCAGGCTCCAGCAGTGGGAGGGGCGTGAGGTCAGCCTGGGACAGTTGGTGACCTTCCTGAGCCCATCAGGGCAGAGTTGCTGGCCTGAGAATGAGGGCGTTGCTGAGCCCAGGGGTTGAGAGCGCCTGTTCCCGCTGTGGTCCCGGAGCTCCACCTGAAACCGGAGGGAAGCGGTCTGCCTGTGAGTCCTCTCCTGCTTGTCTGTCAGCTTGTTTGAACCACACTGGGTTTTCTGTCCAGCTGGCTAAGTGGAGAGCCCTGGAAATGCAGCTGTGTGGATTTTGGCTGGCTTCAGGGAAGAAATGCCAGATGACACTTGGAGACGCCAGTTTAATCTGGATTCAGGTCATATCTCTTGAAAATGAAGTGAAAGTCCCTCATTCGTGTATGATTGTTGCGACCCCATAGGCTATACAGTTCATGGAATTCTCCAGGCCAGAATACTGGAGTGGGTAGCCTTTCCCTTCTCCAGGGGATCTTCCCAGTCCAGGGATTGAACCCAGGTCTCCTGCATTACAGGCAGATTCTTTACCAGCTGAGCCACAAGAGGAGCCCATGAATACTGGACTGGGTAGCCTGTCCATTCTGCAGTGGATCAGGATCAGGATTCCCAACCCAGGAATCAGACCTGAGACTCCTGCATGGCAAGAGGATTCTTTACCAGCTGAGCTATCAGGGAAGCCCAGTATCTCTTAAGACCAGCTATTCATTGATATCTCTTAAGGCCAGCTATTAATTGTAGGATTACCCTAATTAGTCCTCACAGGATTAAGGTAGCAACCTGCTAAGGTAGCAATCGATGTCTTTATTCTAGAGGACAAAACTGGGGCTGAGAGAAGCGGGTAACAGGTAACACAGCTACAGCAAGGAAGTGTGTACCTAGACAAACTCTCCAGATCCTGCTGTTAGAACCCAGGGAAGCCATATGGTGTGGCTCGTCCATGTGACAGGGGCTAAGGCACCCAGCCCACACTGGATACTGTGGGGACCTGACTTGGGAACTGCCGTCTGGAAGCTCCGAGACTCACAAAAGCAATTTGCACTGAAGAGAGGAAGGACACCTCCCTTCATCTACCCCACCAGCACCCTCCAGGTACTCCCATACCCTGCCCCCTTTCTCTTGCTTTGTGAGGGAATAAGAGTCCCACTCATGTGACCACATTGGCTGTCCACTGTTCACGAGCTACCAAGTGGCTGCTACAGGAGAGGCCATGAGCCTTTGCCAATGAGTATCTCTCTTTCCTTTGCACCGTGGGAGCCCTCCTCCACACCTGCACACCAGAGGCCTTTTCTGAGACATGTAGGGACCCTCCCTCAGTTTGCAACAGGTTGCATCCATCGCTGTCCTTTCAATGCCTCCCTTGAAACTCAGCTCATGAGCTCCTTTGTCTGCGGCTGCCACGGGAGGGACAGGGCTGACGATGAATCCAAAGCTCGGATCTCACAGCCAGGAATCTGTGTATAAAGGACCTGATTATTCACACTGTAGAGGCTGTAGTAGGTTGCAGGGATCCGTAACCAGTGCTTGGGCCAAAGTGACTCCACAGCTGTTTTAATGCCTGGGGAGGGTTCTGGCTATAGTGGGGGTGGGGTGAGTCTCCTGAGGTTCTGAAGGCCCCCTGTGTGTAGGTTCATGGTGCAGAGAGAAGAGAAGGTGGAGTCCTTCCCTGGAGGTGGCCACAGCTCATGGACGAGCCAGACAGGCAGGCAGGGCTCGATAGCACCTGAGCTGCCTTCATGAGTGAATGGTGTGGGGGCAGAGGAAGAGAATCAGGTCTGCTCCCTTATGTGGTGCCCAGGGCAGGTTGTCACCAGAGTAAACACTTACTATGGTGATGACCATCACTGCTGTCTGCAAAGGGTTTACTTTGGTGTGTGTCTACATCTGAGCAGTCAGGCCGTCTCTAAACTACACTGGCCATGGGCATTGCCTCTCCTTAGAACTTGATATGTTTCGTCTCTTCCTTATTGAACATTCATTGCCAAGAGGGTTTTGGGGCCACAAGGATGTTGGGTTTTTCTCTAGCTTTGTCTCATGAGGGATGAGTTTCTGGTTGTTGGTGTGGTTTGTTTTTCCAGCTCCCTTTCTTGGCTTATTTTGTGAATTTGTTTCTGCAGAGGAAGGGCTTAGGATCTGGCTTCTGGCTGAGATGCGACACTTACCGCAGCAATGCTGACCTGGAGATCATGACCACGTTTGCCAAAAGGGCTTTGTTTTGCAGAAGACATCTTGAAAGTACCTACACTGTCCTTTCAGATACCCAAAGGCTATTTGAAATGAAATAAAAAACAAGAATTCTCAAGTTGACTCTTACAATATGCGGGGAATCAGAAAAATCCCCTGGAGAAGGGAAACACTACCCACTCCAGTATTCTGGCCTAGACAATTCCTTGGAGTGTATAGTCCATGGGGTCGCAAAGAATCAGACAAAATCGGCTGACTGAACAACAACAGCAGTGAAGTCTCACCATTTGTCAAACAGAGAAACCAACAGTATTTGCACGACTGTGTGCATGTTCAGGTGCTCATTCGTGTCCAACTCTTTGCTGCCCTGTGGCCTGTAGCGCCCAAGATCCTCTATCCATGGAATTTTTCAGGCAAGAATACTGAAATGGAGTGCCATTTCCCTCCTCCAGGGGATCTTCCCCACCCAGGGACTGAACCCAGGTCTCCTGCATTTCAAAATCTCAAAATCTGCATTGGCTGGCGGGTTCTTTTCTGCTGAACCGTCTGGGAAACAACTCATTACATCACTGGGTTATTCTAAAGTACTTCACTTAGAGTCTGGCACTTGGGATGTTCTCACTGGTGATGTGAATATTCAGTCATGTATCATTATTGCTCACATGATAATGGAATGGCCGTGCTCACAAAGCAGAGAGAAGAGCCTTTCCAAGTCCAGTTAAATCCTTCGCCACACATATCTTCTTTAAAACTTCTGACTTTGAAATAAACATCAAGCATAAAGACATTGGTTATGGCCTCCAGGAAAGACTGAGTTGTACTAAGTGACGAGGCTTCTTCCAGTTCCAACATGCATGCGTTGTTTCCCCGGCATCACCCAGCACTTCTGTGCCAGCAGCTGGGGGTCCTGCAACTTAACTCATGTGGACCCTGCCTATCTGGGGGTAGTTCCAGACCCCACAGGTTAAAGGCCCAGCCCTACAAGACTCTCCCCCGACTCCAGCCATCATTTGCAAGCCCAGATTGTCACCTGCGCTCTGACCCACTGGCTAACCGTTCAGAGGTTCTAATGACTTTAGGGTCTATTAATTTTTTGAGTGGTCACGGAACTCAGAGAAACATGTTGCCTAGTAGATCACAGCCTTATTGTAAAAGATAATAAACTCAGGAACAGCAGATGGAGGAGGACACATAGGACAGGGTGTGTGTGGGGGAGGCACGGAACTTCACGCTCTCCGAGCCTCACTTTCCCCAAATCTGCATGTGTTCCTCAACCCAGAAGCTGTCCAGACCCAGTTTGGGGATTTTTATGGAGGAGTGATCACAAAAGCACAATTGATTAAATCAGTGGCTGTTAGTGATTGCTTCAAACAGAAGCCCTTCTGGCTTTCCCAGACATGGTCAGGGGAGGAGGGGGGCAGGGGAGGGACCGGAAATTCCAATCATTAACCATGTGCTTAGTTACCCTGGCAAGCAGCAGCCCCCTTTGGAAAGGAGGCACTTCTGAAAAGTCATCTCATTCACCTAACAAGAGACACCTTGACTGCTCTCCCCACTTCGGTAATTGCCAGAGTTTTAGGAGCTCTGTGCCAGGACCGGGGGCAAAGACCAAAAATGTATTTCTTATTATTAAAACAAATCACAAGGTCATGGTGACCCAAATATAAGTGATAATTTGGTTCTATAGCCTTAAAATTATTCAGCAGTTGAGTGGACTTTTTAAAAAAAAATTGGGGGGCCACACCTCGAGGCATGCGGTGATCTTAGTTCCCCAACCAGGGATTGAAGCCACACTCCCTGCATTGGAAGGCAGAGTGTTAACCGCTGGACCACCAGGGAAGTCTCTGATTGGGCCCTTTTTAGGTGAAACTGTTATTGGCATGAACTAAATGGTTCAAGATTTCAAAAAGCTGGAGCTGAGCATGAGCCATCTTCCTGTGGTGTGTTCAGATAGTTACCGACTTTTCCATGGCCCCTGAGCTTTCCCCTGAGATGAGTCAGGCTCCAGGAAGCCTGTTGCCTGCCTCTGCTCGAGACCAGAGTCTATTCATGGGCCACTGGGCACAGGCAGCGTGCAGGGTATGTGCGGGTCCACACCAGCCTGAGTAGTAGAGAGATGTCAGGGAAGACTCATTCCCAGGTGTGCTCTGATTACAAGAAGTGAGAAGGTTTGGGGAACAAGATAGCCTCGGAGAGAGCCCAGCCACACTACCAAGCCCACTGTGAAACCAAATTGGGGCTTCTGTGTACTTCCCCAGGGAGAAAGAAATCCATGGACTCCATTGGATACTCAAGCAATGACCCCCAAAAGATGAAGAGTCTTAAAGTGGGATTTCTCCGCCTTGGTGTTGTTGGCATTTACTATCTTGCAGCATTCATAAATGCAACTGAAAATGTCCCCAGATGTCATCAGTGTCCCCCGGGCCCAAACATGAGGGCCAGCTGGACAGGCTGGATCAGGAGCAAGGATGAAGGAAATGAAAGTTGCTCAGTCATGTCTAACTCTTGGCGACCCCATGGGCTATACAGTCGATGGAATTCTCCAGGCCAGAATCCTGGAGTGGGTAGCCTTTCCCTTCACCAAGGATCTTCCCAACGCAGCGACCAAACCCAGGTCTCCTGCATTGCAGGCAGATTCTTTACCCACTGAGCTCCAAGGGAGGCCCAAGGGAAGCCCAGAAGCAGGGGTGGGGGGATGCAAAAGGACAGTGAAGCAAGAGCAATGGGGGCAGATAAGCAAGTCTGCCCTCCTGAAATGTCTGCTGGCCCGGTCGTCTGCAGTTATGACTGGGCAGGGTGTGGAGGGCACAGGGGCTCAGAGGTGTGTGACCCCCTTTGCTCCCCCTGGGCCAGCAGATGTGTGAGGCTGAGCTGCTCCGAGGCAACATGCGCTTTGAGCCGCACACAGATGGGGCCCCTCTGTGCAGCGTGAGCCTTTCTCCCGAGTCAGGAGGTTTATTGTTGAGAAGACATCCCGTGATAACCGGGGGAAGACTGGCCTGGCTGAGGTAGCGGTCGATCGGTGGATCTTAGGGACATAGAACATTGAGTGTCCCAGGTGGGGCTTCTGATACCGACGACCACAAACTGGGGTGGCGGGGAGGCTTAAAACAATAGTAATCGATTCTCTCCCAGTTCTGGGGGCCCGAAGTCTAAAGTCAAGGGTCAGCATGACCGGGCCCCTTGACCTGGCTCTGGAGGAGCGTCACTCCCAGCTCTTCCCATTCCTGGGGCTCCAGGTGTTCCTGGGTTTGTGGCCACATCCCCCCAGCCTCCGCTTCCTCCTCACATGGCCTCCTCCTCTCTGTGTGTCTCTCCTCTTCTTATAAAGACACCCATCATTCTGCATAAGGCCCACCTAATCCACTGTAACCTTATCTAACTTGATTTCATCTGCAATGACCCCATTTATGAATAAAGGCCCCCTGGCAAATATGGGGAGTTGGGATGTGGGTGTCTCTTTTGGAGGGCACCATTCACCCCACCACAAAGCTGAGCCTTTACACACGAGCAGTTATCCCAGGAGTGGGTGGAGCTCACGCAGGACGCGTCGAGTACAGCCATGGGTAGGGGAGGCATGGCGTGTGGTTGGAGAGCTGAGCAGGGCAGGTGGTCTGGTGGGGACCAAGCCTTGGCCTGGCTGCCTCGGTGCAGGTTCCGAGGTGTGCACGGAAGCCGCTGAGGTCGTCAAGATGCAGGTTCTGACTTTTAGCAGGTCTAGGAGTGCCCCACAGTGCACTTCTCACCTGCTCCCAGGGTGTATAAACAGCTGACCCAGGTCCATGCTTAGAGGTGCGAGGAGCGTGCAGGCCTGTTTCCCAGGAACTGTCAGAAACTTCACCAAGGAAGTCCCCCGCCTGCCAGTGTCTATGCCAGTCCCCAATCCCCTGTCCAATGCCCCAGATGTACCCCAGACAGAGACCCATACACAACACTGGGTGCCTGGGTCAGGAACCCAGTGGAGGGGGAAGTGGTGGGTCTGGAAGAAACGTGCTCATAACTTTGCGTATAGGATGGATGGAGGCTGAGCCTGGCCAATTGGCTGTGAGCACAGGTGACCCACTTGCCCCTCAACCCTCCGCCAGGCGCCATGGGCCCAGAGGACCTCAGCTTAAAAATTGCTTCCCCAGCCACCCACAAGAGGGGCCCTCATTGTCAAATCAGGCCCCTTGATCCAGAGACGACCCCCAAAGTCAGTTTCACACATGAGGGTCCAGGAAGGGTGTCATGTCAGAGACCCCTGGGACAGCAGACAGGATGGAAATGGTAGGAAAAGGTCCTGGAGGCAGGTGGCCCAGGCCTGCCTTCTGCAGGAGTGCCTCTTCCGCCCATCCCCCACGGCTCTGTCCCTCCGATGGCTTGTGGGGTTAGCGGCCAGGGTTTCCAGGAAATGGACAAGAGCAGCTTGTGGGCCAACATGTTTCCTTGTAGCTGAAACCCATCAGCATTTTTCAACTGCAAACTCAAAGCCAGGGCGTTATTTATGTCCACTGGTAATTGCTCGAAAAGGCCACACAGGAAAATCCCGGCTGTGTACGGGGGTGACCGAGGCCCACGCCTCCCTGATGTTGAACTTGACTCTGGATTTGGCAGAATTGTTAAGGCCCTCAGACATGTGAACCCTACAAGGTCAGTTTGCTTTCAAGCTGCCGTTCAGGGCTCGCCACCGCACCCAGGGCTGCGGGGTGTAGTTTCTCCTCATTCCTTCCCGGAACTGGTGTGGGCCGGGCGGTATCTGTTTCCCGTCTTGTGATATTGCTTTTTGAAAAGCAAAGCAACTGCCTGCGGGAGGATGGGAGCCACCTCCACACCAGACTCCCGGATGGCTGGTCAGCGGGTAAAGGGACCTCAGCTCCCAGAGAGGCTCAGACCCCACACAGCCCGTGTGGCCATGTGTGCAGGTCCAGACCCAGCCCGGCCACTTCCTGGAGGCTGAGCAGCCTCAGGCAAGTGGCTTCCCTATTCGGGACCTTGGTTTTTCCACCTTAGAATGGAGGGGTTTCATCTGCTGGGCAGGGTTGCAATGGACAGACAGAGACATGGGCACAGAGGCAAGCAGTTTCCAGCTGAGGCTTTGTGGGCATGAGCTGGTGTCTGAGACA
>NW_017215671.1:0-13738 GCF_001704415.2 Capra hircus
TAATCCTTCAGAAGCGCCTTCTCAGACCTCCTCCCATCATAAGCACAAGCATAATGAAAACACTGAGTTTTCATGGGCTCACGCAAAATTAGACTCACTTATGACTTTGCTTTGAGAAGAGTTGAACTACTCATTGTTTAAGAGAAATGACCCTTTCTTCTCTGAAGACTTGTGAATCATTCATAGGGTGTGGTGAATAAACTACTTAAGGATCTAATCCATAAAAATGCGATAGGCTAAGCACAGAGATGTTTTTCTCCCTTTCTCAAAGGATGGAACATTTTGTATTTGCACTGACTTTATGTCTTGACTTCATGTACAATTAGATATTGATTTTTTTAGTTGACATACAATAGGACTAAAAATATCGATATAATACTGATAACTCATGTTGGTATGTGTGGTTGTCACATAGGATTCACAGGAGATTTAGATTCACAGTTGTCAACGTAAAGGATGAATGCTATTTAGCTTCTTCGTGACTCTAGACCACGAATGAAGAGTTTTCCTCAACATATTTCACTGAGGGAAATACAAGGATGATAGGCATAATACTATGCTTCGACTCACGGATATCGAAGCATTGTTCACAATACAGATCTGATTTTCGAAATCAGGGTTCTTTCAGTGTCCTTGAACAGCATTTGTTTTCTGGATACAGAAGAAAAAACTCATGAGTATCAAACTGGTTCCCAGAAAACATGTGTATGAATTGTTATCTTCCTGAACCAGGGATCAAACCCACATCACTTCCACCTCCTGCACTGGTAGGCAGAGTATTTCTTGATCAACTGCGCCACCTGGGAATCGACATACATTTCAAGGACCACTGCCATCAGCTTCTACTGTTCATGACCAAACTAGGAGAAACAACATTGGAAGAAGGACTCATAAGGGTACTCATAGGAAGTACTCATAAGTCAAGGAACCGTTCTACTGGGTCCTCTCGTTATTACTGGGACAAGTCAGTTCCTCCGATGATGATGGGTATAACTGAAAAATTATTACAAATGCATGGGATGCGATGTCTACATGATAAATGTGTTCCTCTTATACTATTGCTTCAGGGATGTCTACTTCCGCATGAACGACTGCACTACAAGGGATGCCTGCTATTCCAGCTCAAGCAACAGATAGTCAAGTGCAGATCATTGTCCTTTGTTGAAAAAATCAGCAGTTTGTCAACATAGGGAACATGCCGGAGGAACCCTTGGGATGGAACTCTAAAAACAGGTTGGGCCCTCTTTTTGCCAGGCCCTGCGATAAAATACAAATCAGAAAAAGAAAAATAGCATCGGTTTTGTCAGGACTTCCTCATCTTTTCTTTCTCGGTAGCAGGAAGCAGACATTGAGGCCAGAGGACTGCAGGATTTCATTGTGAACTAACGTTGGGGGGTGGAGGCTCATCACTCTAGTAAGAATGTGGCTCACTAAAACGGAATTTCATTCACTTCATGGACATAGAGTTCTAGAATCCTTCATTAAGGAATTCAAGATATTTCCTTACACCTTCACAATCTCTTGGTTTACAAGAATGTCAATTGCTAGTCCAGCACTTATACAATGAGTGTTACAGGTAGTATGAGTGTATAAATGATGACGAGCAATGACAGGAAGTTTATTTATTCTCTGTTTGAATTCTTGATTTTTATATAATTTTTTATAATATCCTTACAGATGTAAATATTTTAGTGACATGTATAAATACACGTTGAGTAGTGCTATGATAACTCATAGTGTTGCCACAATAAATATCATGGTTATTATGTGCTTTTCATATATTCCTTTGGAGATTTCTCTTGCATTATACATCATCATAAGATATTTAATAGTTTCCTAAACTGTACAGTAGGTCCTTGTGGCTTCTTTTATATATGGTAATGTATTTGTTAATAATTCAAACAAAAACTGGTACACAAATATTCATAGTGACATTCACAATAGCTCAAAGGTAGAACTCATTCAAGTGTCCGTTGGTGGGAGACTGAATATGCAACGCAAGGTATATTCAGAAGCTTGAACGGTATTCCACCATACAAAAAAGTACATTAAATGGTGCTGCCACTCTGCAAGACATTACACAAATGACTCCAAAACGAACACGTGGAAGAAATACATAGTTCGATTCCAATTCATGCTATGTACCCAAAAGGATTGGGAAAGGGGGCTGAAAAAAATGGATACTCCTTCCGTCATACTCACAACAGCATGATTCACACTGGCAAACAAACAGAAGCAATCGAAGTGTCCATGGCAGCCAATTCCATAAACAAACTGTGGTATACACACAATGGAATCTGATTCGGCCCTTCAAAGTCAGTAATTCTGACAATGCGACAATGTGGACAAACCTTATGGTCATTAGATTAAGTGAAATAAACCAGACCAAAAAAGACAAACGTTCTGTGATTCCGCTCATATGAGATATCCAAACAAGTCAAATCTGTCAGAAATAGCAGAAAGTGATTCCGACCGATCGAAAAGAGTTCATGTTTCATGGACCTCAGTTTCCCTTGGAAAAACTGACTTCCCATCATATCTCCAAAACCAATTAGACAAATAACTGGAAGCTATATCCAGTCAAATGAATGTAGACATAATGTTACAGTGTACACCAAACTCACTCAAACTTCTCAACAGACAAAAGGCAAAACTGTATCTGTGGCACCTCAGCTTAGCTTAAAACTGTATCTACGGTACCTCACTTCTGCTTATAAAATTTAACAACAACAACAACACACTAAAGGCTATCCAAAAAAGGATAGAAAACACATATAACATCAACTTTAAAAAATTAGAAATTGAAACGGTGAAAAACCTTATTCACAAAACTTAAACACAAGCCACAGGAAACTATATTTATAAAATAGATATCTGATAAAGGATTGTTCTCCAAATATACCAAAAAATCTAGAACAATCTCATAAAATATGTATACACCTAAACACCTGGCCTACAAAAATATAAAGATAGTAAATAAGCCTATCAAAAAGACTCAAAACCACATAGCATTAGGAAATGACAAACTAAAATAACAGTGAGGTAGCACTGCACACCTATTAGATCCAGTCAACTCAAGAAAAGGGGGTAGGGCACAGCTTCTCCGGTGGCTCAGTGGTAAAGAATCTGCCTGACAATGCAAGACACTCTAGTTCGATCCCTTACCCCAGAAGATCCCACAAGCCACAGAGAAACATAGCTGGATTTTTCCACAGCTAAACAAGGCTCACCTGTGACCTGAATCCTTCATGTCCAGCACTTACTAAACAGCTTTGAAAACATGTCCAGACAAAAAAGGATCGCATGATTATATACAACAGCTCGACTTGGAATCACTACAAACTTTCAAATATCAGGATGTCTTCAGTAGATGACAGTGTAAACAAATGGGGATACATGCAAAGTGAAGGGGAGCAAATGCTACCACAAAATATACCACCTCAGCATGAGGATTAGTTGGACCCAATTAACTTTTTTTTTTAGAGGACACATGATCATCTCTGAAACCCAAGTTCAAGACAGCTCTTCTGTGAGTCACATTTACCAGAGAAATCTCATTTCAAAGGAATCCTCTCTATATGCCAGATAGAAGGATGAGACACAGTCTTTTGAAACTCTTTTTTCTTTTCTATCGATAGGGAAAGCTAAGCCGTAAATCTGCACAGCCACCATACCCTTCCTTTCCTTTGGTTGTATTTTTTAAATATTTGTTTCTGTTTTCATTTGGCTGCGCCAGGTCAACCTTCATTGAGGCAAGCCAGATATTTAGCTACAGCATGCAAATTCTCTGTTGTGGCATGGGAGATCTAGTTCTTGGATCAGGAAATGAACCTGGGCCTCCTTCTTTGGGAG
This sequence comes from Capra hircus, assembly GCF_001704415.2. Lineage (NCBI taxonomy): Eukaryota > Metazoa > Chordata > Mammalia > Artiodactyla > Bovidae > Capra > Capra hircus. Next base: position 3,853 of record NW_017215671.1, read on the forward strand.
TGTCCAGTCTCAGCCACTGGACCACCAGGAAGTGCCTGTTTTGTTTTCAGATGAAGATGGAATCTAAGGTGATATCTTGGGCCATTTCAGTCACTGACTCAGTTTCCTGAGTTTGTCCAAAGCACGCAACAAGGTGCACATTATTAAACTGGTTTGCAAAACAAGAAAAGGTTGTCTGCTACAACACTGTATGCTTACAAATATCTAAATGGTAAATGGCATAGTATTGATTTTTCATTACTATGGGGGGAGAAAGAATGCAGGATTCATACATGTTACAACACGAATAAATATTCAAACCATCTTCAGTGAAAAAAAAATCCACATAGAAAAGGCCACCCAGAACCCTTATTCACCATGTCTGCTTTCAATCCATCAAGTTTGTCCAAATAACTGAAAATCTCAGTAACACTCTAAATAAGAAAAAAGGATGAAGATGGAAACAAAAGATATATTCATACACTTGAACATTGCAAAGTGGAAGTGGGGCGGTGGATTACATTATAACGTAGATACCATATGATTTCCTGATTTTGGAGATTATGTGCTGGTTCTGCAGAAGGTACCCATTTTGGATAAAACACATAGAGTCTTTTAGATGATGTGGCAAATGCTAGCACTTGTTCCCATTGCTAGGCATTTTCTGTACATTTTAAATGACTGGAAAGTATACTAGGTTTCAAAACAACCATGTCAATACCACAAAAGAAATTTAGAGTAGACCAGGCAGGAAGCTTTCTGATACAGGCCAAGACTTACCCAGACGAAGTTCAAGGGAAGCTGGCGATGCTCACTGCCCTTGAAGGAGTCCACGTTGGAATGAAGAAGTACTGTGGGAAGTCTCTTAGTAACCACCATGTCTTGGGTCCTCTGGATGACCTACTGCAGGAGAAACAGATGTTACAGATAAAACGTTCCACATCACTTCACAAAATGTTGTTAGACTACTTTCAGTAAAGCTGAATCATTTGGGATCAATTTACAATCATATAATAGACTACCATTTACAGTCCAAAAATCACTTGCAATTTCTAGACACTCATAACAATCAGAAAAAAAAATTAAGAAACTCCCACTTAAATAAAACATCTAGCAACAAACTTAATCAAGAACATAAAAGACCAGTAGTCAGAAAACTAGAAAGCACTGATAAAGAAACCAAAGAAAACACAAAATACACAGAAAAACTATTCCACGCTCATGCACTGGAACAATGAGGAATTAAAAGGTCCATTCCAACCAAAGTCATCAAACAAATACACGGACTGCAATCACAAAATAACATTCAATGGCATTTTTCACAGAAATAGAAATATTCCTCATATTAGACTGCTACTGTTGACCAGGACCTTAAACGGCCCAAAAAGACTCTGAGAAAGAGGAACACAGCTGGAGGCATCTTCCTAACCCTCTTCAAACTACATCACGGAGCTGTAGTGACCACCACAGTGAGGAACTGGCAGGAACACAGACACATGGACTCCAGGAGAGAATAGAGAGCCCAGAAACGAACCCACATGTACATGGTCAGTTCCTGAAAATCAAACCAGGAACGAGCAAAGAGGAAAGGACAGTCTTCTCAAGAAACAGTGACAGGAAAACGGCCACCTCCACGGAAGAACATCAGTGTTCATCCTCTACATCATCTAACGCAAATCGAACTGAAAACCCACCGCTTTGCACACGGAGCTCTTTCCCCTGAGTCCTCCGAGATGGACCTCCAGTCAGCCCTCAGCTGGACACAGGAAACGTCTACTCCGTCCTCATTTTCGCTCTTGCAGCGCCTCCCTGCTGGTGGCACTGAGGCAACCCTGCCTCTCAGCCTGGATGCAGCCCTGTTATCCAGAAGCCTGAGCCCTGATGGTCCTGAGGAGACAAAGCTCCGCAGCTGCTCACGGGCAGAGCTAAAGCAAAGCGTCCTGCGCCCGCGCGGTCAGAGGGGCTTTGGCGCCCCCTGGGGCCACAGGAGAAGAGCGGGCAGCCCGGCGCTCACAGACCTCAGAGGGCTCACCCAGAAGCAGCTCTGCTGCGAGCACTCAGACTGGAAGCCCAAACTGAAATGGAGCAGAATAGCTCCATGACCCTCCGCAAAACATGGCTAAGGAACAATCAGAGCTGTATGGAATGCAGCCATAAAAAGGAACACATGTGAGTTTGTTCTAATAAAGGGAGGGAAGTCAGTCAAAGAGAGAAAAACATGGAATCTAGAAGGATGGTACTGACGAGTCTGTTCACAGAGCAGCAATGGAGGTGCAGACATAGAGAACAGACTTCCAGACGAGGTGGTGGAACAAGAGGGAGAGGGGTGAGATGAATGGAGAGAGCAGCATGGATGCAGGTACACCAACCTTTGTAAATAGACAACCAATGGGAATTTGCTGTATGATTCAGGGAACTCAAACTGGGGCTCAGTAGTAACCTAGAGAGGTGGGAATGCGTGCGAGGTGGGAGGGAGATTCCAGAGCAAGAGGACATAGGTACACCTATGGTCAATTCATGTGGATGTATGACAAATCAAACCAATATTGTAAAGCAATGATCAATCAACTAAAAAGAAATAACTGTTTAAAAAAATATGAACATACACACAAACTTTGCAACAAGGTAACTCCATTTTAAAAACTATTGAAATTTTAGAAAACTACAAACGTTCTACATGACCTTCGGTCTGGTGATCAGGTCTAACATACACAAAACAAGCCAACTTACCCAATTATGAATACAAATGAGTTAACACATTGCCTTTTATCATTTCATACATTTACCCTGTGGAGGACCTTACTCGAGAGAACCAAAAAGAAACTGCTAAATGAACCACGGACCACCCACCCTGGCCAGGCAACAGAGAAAAGAAAACACTTGCAGGAGTCATCTCACAACAGGAGGTCCTGGGAAGGAACAAGGAACGAACAAGCTACCACCAACCAGAATTCTGGAGAGGTCAGGAGATGGGAGGCTCCAGTTCAGAGGTCCTACCAACCTCCCAGGATGCACTTCGCTGGAATCCATCTCGGCTGAGTGATGCGTGTGCCCCCAAGAAGGATCCCAATTCAGAATGCCTGGCAAGAGACAAACCAGAAATGAACCCGATGACCATAAAACCTGAGAGTGCGAGCCACGTGACAGAGTGGTTCTCTCCGTTTCCCTCACCCTCCTGCCCTCCACCCCGGCAGCCCTTCCCAATGAAGCCTCTCGCTTGGACAGCACTCCTCTCCTCAGACAACTCATTGCCCAGTGTCAGACAAGAACTCACTCTCAAGCCCTGGAAGGGAACCCCCTTCCTTCATCAAAAGCAATATCCAGGAGAAAAGAGCTTCAAACGCTATCTTGCAGAGAAGGAAATCAGACAAGGCAATGGCAGCCCGCTCCAGTACCATTGCCTGGAGAATCCCACGGACAGAGGAGCCTGGTAGGCTGCAACCCCGGGGTCACTAAGAGTCGGACACGACTTCACTGAGTGACTTCACTTTCACTTTTCACTTTCATGTACTGGAGGAGGACATGGCAACCCACTCCAGTGTTCTTGCCTGGAGAATCCCAGGGACAGAGGAGCCTGGTAGGCTGCTGTCTATGGGTCGCGCAGAGTCAGGCACGACTGAAGCGACGTGGCAGCAGCAGCAGAGAAGGAAATGGCACCACCTGCAGTACTCTGGTCTCAGAAATCCTAGGGACAGAGGAGCTTGGTGGGCTACAGTCCAAAAGCAGGGCATTTCTGACGGGAGGAAACAGTCCCAGGGAAGCTGAGCTGCTCACCAAAGGCCCCAGAGCTTTGGATAGCACACCAGAGCTGTGGCTGAGGATTCCCAGCTGCCATGCCTCTTGATCCTGGCCTCTTTCACTAGATACGTGTGTGGAAAACTAGAATCTCAAATATGCCCTGGTGGTTCCATAGTCAAGAATCCACCTGCCAGTGCTGGAGATGCATGTGCGATCCCTAGGATGGGAAGATGCCACATCCTATGGAGCCCGTGTGCCACAACTGCCGAGCCTGTGCTCTAGATCCTGGAAGCCACGATGCCGAGTTCACATGCCGCAGCCACTGAAGCCCGTGAGCCTGTGCCCCTCAACAAGAGGACACACTGCAGTGAGAAGCCTGCAAACCACTCGTTATGGCCATGCTCACCAAAACTAGAGAAAAGCCCACACACAAAGATGCAACACAGCCAACAATCAATACAACTCTTTTCCTAAACAAATGCACATCTGACAAGAAACTGTACTCGAATTGTCCAAGAACACTAGAGCAAACAAGCCCATTCATAATTGGTAACGACTGAAATAGACACCTGCCACTGAGGGTATACTGATAGTAAAACTATCATACAAAACATACTCAAGATACTGGTGCGATGCACGCAGAGCCCCCTTGAAAGACAATCTGACAGTTTTTTTTTTTTCAGTAACCACGTGGGACAAGCACTGAATTCTGTGTATGACAAGCGGTGGAAGCCAGGTATCTTACCATTGGAAGGCAAAGTTCCAGATAAACAAAAGGAAACGTTACAATGTCCATGTCGTGGTGGATCAGGTTGGAGACATCATCACAAATTACCTTTAACTGAATATGTTCAAAGGTGAGCTGGAATACATGGAGATATATCTCCATGTATTGTCAGCTGAGCATATTGAGCTCCTACATGTATGTTTTAAATATCATTCTCTAATAAAAGGGAACAGGAAACATCTCCGATGGCCTGGTGGTAAAGAAGCTGCCTACCGATGCAGGGAACACGGGTTCAATTCCTGTGTAGAAGATTCACACGCCCAGGGGCAATGAAGCCCTTGAACAACTCTTGACGTTTGCATGCTCCAGAGCCCAAGTTCTGCACACAGAGAAAGCACTGCAATGAGAAGCCATGGCACAGCAACTAGAAGGTAGCCTCTGCTCACTACAACTAGACAAAGGAGCAATAAAGACCCAGCACAGTCAAAAATAATGTCATGTTAAAAAAAGGACAGTTCTTTGAAGAAATGACTGAGACTAGGGGTGCGACTGTAAATATATGAGCCAGGGTCATCTTCAATTATGAGAAATTAAAGAAACTAAAGACAACTATCAAGCTGTCCAAACGGATACAAATGAATGACGACACAGTGTTATCTGTATACACCAGCAAATAACAATCTGAAAGGGAATTGAAACAAACAATTCCCCTTCAATCACGTCAACATTAATAAAAGACTTTGCTATGGATGGAATGAGGATGACAAGACTGGCACACTGGAAATGATACATGATTGCTGAAAAATACCCTCAAGCCATGGACAGAGACTCCATAGCGATGACAAGACTTCAGTTGGCAATACCGTGGAATGCATCTGCCATCTGAAATGAAGATTCAATATGAATTACAAAAGGCTGAAAGGTGGCTGCTAAACCACAAAAGATGCCAGCATTCTTGGCCTCCAGAGAGAATTCAATCCAGGGCAAGTGACGAAGCTTGATGCTCAGAGGTTTTCTGTGAAAAAGTTTGATTCAGTAGAAAAGAGATCGAGAGAGCTGCTGACGTAGACATTCAAAGGGGAAGAAAGAGTACCCCTGCTAGTCTTTAGCCAGATGTTATACAGCCACTAGCAGTCTGCTAAGGAAAGAAAGACAATGTCTCAGAGAATGGCACCAGGCCCCTCACCCACAGCATGCATTGAGATCACATTGGCAGCAGATGAGTCATCCCAGGCCAGAAAATGATGGACATGAATCTGAAGAAAGGCAGATTTCCAAGCAAATATATAGTTTCATTCACAGAGGTTAAGAGAACCAGGTATGAGTAAGACAAACCGGTTTGTCGAGTCGTTTCTGAGCCCTTAGGGGGAACTGACCTGAAGACATTAACATACCTTAAGACAACATTTCCATAAGAACAATGCATTGCTTAGTTCAAGGTTTGAGAAAAGTTAAATTCAGGTGGAGCCAGGAGTGTCATGGCAACACAGAATTTTCAGAGAACCTTCTTTTACATTTGTATCAAGATGGAGAAAAAAAAACCGCAGCCCTCTTTGGTCTCCTCCTGCCTCTTAAGAGAGAGAAAAAAACGTCTGACACTTGCAGTTTATTTTCTCTGTCTGGAGACCCCTGGCCTTCCTGCCTGTTATCCTCTCCAGGCCTGTAGGAAGCAATACACTCGGCTGCTTGGGAAAAGCGCGCGGGTCTGAGCTGTATGCAAAGGGGTGAAGCGGTAAAACCCTCGGCCCCAAAGGCGAGGCTTTTCTGCGATCGCCATTTCAGTCGGCTCCGAGACTGCAAACAAAGGGCAGAAGACATGGTTCCCTGCTCCGCCGAGTCCGAGTTCCCTTACCTGTGGTCCACAGCCCTGCGCTCTGCTCGCTGGATGCCAATCGACGGGGACCAGGAGCCCACGAAACGAGCAGTCCCAGCTGCAATGGCGAGCCCTGAGAGCACAACTGGGACCCCTGGCCCGAGGCGCCGCCATGTTCACCCGCCCCAGACCCGCTCCGTGAGCCGCGCCCCTGACCAGCCGCCCAGGCTCGCCCGCCCCCGACGCGCGCACGGTGCGCCCGCCCCCACGCCCTGCCAGGCCAGGCCGCGGGACCGCGACTGCCTCAGGGGAAACACAAGGACAAGCAGATCCACCCCACCGAGACAACCCAAGCTTTTTCTCAGCTGATCTGTCTATGATTTAGGGATAAGAAGCAAAGATGACCTAGGACAGCCATGATATTCTATAGAGCCAGACCCTGCGCGCAGAGGCTTGAAGAGGGCCCGGGAGCGCTGCCTGAAACAGCAAGCCTCTGTAGCATAGCGGTTAGGCAAGGCTGGTAAGTCAGGCAGACTAGGGTCTGTAGGTCAGGAGTTCAAGTCCCGGGTTTAACTCTTTCCTTTTAGGGGGCGGGGACCACAAGAGGCGGGGCTTAGACCAGAAAAGTTTCTTTTGATTTTAGAGGTTTATTGTGAAGCTTAGGGTTAGGGTTCGGGCAACCCCCCAACTCGCTCGGGTTCGGGTTTGGGGTTAGGGTAGAATTCGGGGAACCCCCCTCTTCTTAGAGTTCGGGTTTGGGTTAGGGTTCAGGTCAGGGTCAGGGTTCAGGTTACGGTTAGGGCTTAAAGTGAGCGCTAATGGGGCCATAGTTCTTTATTAGCCTGCCCTGGCGGGCCGAGGCTTGAAGAGTGCCTGGGAGCAGCATGAGACCCGGGGGCTTTGTTAGCATAGCGGTTAGGCTGACGGCCGAGTAAACATGCAATCTGGCTTTGTGGGTTAGAAGTTCCAGTCCGGGCTTGCTTTTTTGCTTTGAGCGGATGGGGGACGCAAGGGGCGGGGCTTAGGCCAGAAAAGTTTCTTTTTCTTTTAGAGTTTTATTGTTAGGGTTAGGGTTAGGGTTAGGGTGCCGGCATCCGTCAACTTGTTAGGGTTCAGGTTCAGAGTTCGGGTTACGGGAATCCCCTCCCTTCTTAGGTTTGGATTCGGGTTCGGGTTAGGGTTCAGGGTTCGGTTTGGGGTTTGGAGTTCAGGGTTTGGGTTCGGGTTCGCGGTTCTCGTTTGGGTTTGGGGTTCCGATTAGGGGTTCAAGGTTCAGCTTAGGGGTTTGGGGTTTGGGGATCAGGTTATGGTTCTCGGTTCAGATTAGGGGTTTGCAGTTGGGGTTTGGGTTTGAGGATCGGGTTAAGGGTTTGGGGTTTGGGGCTCGCGGTTTGAGTTTGGGGCTTGGGTTTTGGGTTTGGGGATCAGGTTAGGGGTTCTCGGATTGGTTTAGAGGTTCGCAGTTGGGGTTTGGGTTTGAGGTTAGGGTTAGGGGTTTGGGGTTTGAGGTTCACGGTTGGGGTTGGGGATTTGGGTTCGGGTTAGGGGTTTGGGGTTTGAGTTTGGGATTTGGGTGGGGGTTCGCGGTTTGGGGTTCCAGTTATGGGTTTGGGGTTTGGGTTGAGGGTTGGGGTTGGGGATTAGGGGTTCGGTTTCTGGGTTGACGGTTTGGGTTAGGGATTAGGGGTTTAGGATTTGGGTTTGGGGTTTGGGGATTCGGGTTTGAGGTTCCGATTAGGGGTTGAGTATGTGAGGTTTGTGGTTCGGGGTCGAGATTTGAGGTTTGGGGTTTGGGGTTCAGGGGATTGGGTTCATGGTTTGGGGTTGGGGGTGTGAGGTGCAGTTTCGAGTTTTGCTGTTCGGGTTAGGAATTAGGGGTTGGCAGTTCGGGGTTCGGCTTAGAGGTTTGGGGTGTGCGGTTTTGGATTTGAGGTTTGGGGTTCCGGTTAGGGGTTTGGGGTTTGGGGTTCGGGTTAGCAGTTTGGAGTTTGGGTTTGGGGTTGGGGTTTCGGGGTTTAGGGTTCGGTTTTGGTGTTTGCGGTTTGGGATTGGGGTTTGGGATTTGGGGTTCAGGTTAGGGGTTTGCGATTCGGTTAGGGGTTTGGGGTTCGGGTTCGGGGTGGGGTGGGGGTACAGGTTAGGGGTTTGGGTTCAGGGTTTGGGGTTCGGTTTAGGGTGTGCGGTTTGGGTTTGGGTTTGGGGTTCGGGCTAGTGGTTTGGGGTTCGGGTTGGGTTCTGGATTGGGGTTCGGAGTTATGGATTCGGGGTTTGGGCTACGTGTTTCAGGATTTGCGGTTCGGGGCTTGAGGGTCGGGGTTTGGGTTTGGGGTTTAGGGCTCGGGTTAGGGGTTTGGGTTAGGGTTAGGGGTTCACGGTACGGGTTAGGTGTTTGGGGTTCGGAGTTTGGGGATTGGGTTAGGGGTTTTGAGTTCGGGTAAGGGGTTTGGAGTTCCCTGTTCAGGGTTTGGGGTTTGCGGTTGGGATAGGGGTTCAGATTCAGGATATGGGGTTTGGGGTTCGGGTACCATGTTTGGGTATGTGGTTCGGGGTTTGGGGTATGTGGTTCATTGTTTGGGGTTTGAAAGCCCTCCTTGCAGGGAGCTAGGTGCGCCTCCAGTACGGCAGAGCTCTGGCTCTGCTCAGAGCCCCGATCTGGCAGAGTTCCCGTCGCGAGCTGCTCTGCCATGGGCGAGCCTTGCCCAGACTTACCTTGCTTTTAGGCTCCCTCCCTAGGAAGGAGCAGGCTGTGTGAGGCTGGGAGACGCCACTGGCGCCTTCCTGGCTTCAGCTCTTCCCCTGCCTTGCCTTTGCACTTAGGTCCCAAGCGTCCTTGAGGAGGGCTCAGGGGCTGGTGGGTTGCACACTACCAAGGGCTCCAGAAGTGAGAGTTCTGTAGGAGGGATCGAAAGGCAACAGCAGGGCTCCTTCAGCGGTTGCTTGGCCGCCCAGACTCAGCGCCACACGGAGAGCACCAGGTTCCAAGGGCCCCTGGCTGGGTTTTGCAGCCCCGAACACCCAGAGGCTGACTCCATGGGTGCCTAGAAAGTGTGTGACAGACGTAGGTTCCCCGCACTCTCCTCCCCAGCAGAGACATGTGCAGGTGGTTGGGGCCTGATCCTGCGTGTCTGGGTTCCCCGCCCACAGCCCCAACTCAGGGGAAGCAGCCCCTGAGGCAAGACCTGCTGGAGGAGCCCTGCGCCCCCGCCTGATAGGCGAGTGCACAGCCAGCAGGGAAGCGAGCCTCCTCGGGGAAGAGGAGGCAGCCAGCCCGTCAAGAGGAAAGCCCTGCTTGCACGGAGCTAAGTGCGCCTCCAGTACGGCAGAGCTCTAGCTCTGCTCAGAGCCCCGATCTGGCAGAGTTCCTGGCGCGAGGCTGCTCTGCCGGGGGCTAGCCTTGCCCAGACTTGCCTTGCTTTTAGGCTGCCTCTCCAGGAAGGAGCAGGCAGCAGGAGCCTGGGAGTCGCCACTGGCGCCTTTCTTGCCTCAGCTCCAATCCTGCCTTGCCTTTGCACTTAGGTCCCAGTCCTCCTTAAGGAGAGCTTAGGGGCTGGTGGGTTGCACACTGCCAAGGGCTCAGCAGTGAGAAGAGAGGGAAAGGGCAACTGCAGGCTCCTCCAGCGGTTTCTAGC
>NW_017215672.1:0-13738 GCF_001704415.2 Capra hircus
CACCTCAATATATTAACCTCTGATGCCAGTGACTCAGATTCCAATGAGAGTGGCTAGTCCCCTGCCTGAGGACATTGTAAGACTTGTACTGGGGCATAGCTTGCTTTCTTTTCAAGAAATTTCGGTAGTGTCTTGTGTAGTAAATTCTGATTATACTGAAAAAAACTGAAGTTTTGATCTCGCCACCTGTTAAAACTGTGCAATTAATAAAAATTAAAAAAAAATAATAGCACAGCTTTTGCTTTTACCTTATTACCAAACAGAAAAACCAGACAAAAAAAGCCCCAGAGGATCTAGATCTAGCTTTTTGGTGCAAAAAATTGCAGCTTCTAGCCTTTAAAAGATTTTTTAATTCAAAGATATAAAATGTCATGGCTGTTAGACAATAGACAAGACGTTTCTTACATTGCTGAGAGACTAGCGCAGCTCCTGGCAACATATACTACTGAAAAGGAGTTAGAAAAAGTGGTATGCAGGATAAAATGCTATAGAGTAAGAGGTGAGAGAGAGTTTAAAAACTTGGTGAATAGTGAGCTCCCGTTGCTGGAAGTATTCAAGCTAAGATTAAATGGTTACTTGTCATCTAAAAGGCTATAGACCAGATTTGGGTTATAAAAGATCATTAGAAAAGCTCATAAAGATATTGTGTAACACCTCTTTTCTTGCTTCTTATATTTGGGTCTAGTGATATGGTTTTTGGATAACAAAAATTACTCAGAAACGGCCTATGAAAACTATTCTGATTAATGGCAAGTCTATTGTGGGGTTATTAGACACAGGAGCAGACGTTTCTTGCATTTCAGGAAAAGACTGGCCTAGCTCCTGGCCCACCTCCTGGCCCACACATACTACTGAAAATAACTTGGTGGGGATAGGAAGAGCCCCCACAGTAGCCAAAAGTGCAAAAATTTTAGATTGGCAATTTGAGGACACCCGTGGAACTTTCCAACCGTATGTAGTCCCTTCACTCCCCCTTACCCTGTGGGGGAGGGACATGCTATCTCAAATGGGAGTGTTACTTTTTAGCCCTGATGATAAAGTGACCTCTCAGATGCTGCAGATCGGCTATGATCCATCAAAAGGATTGGGTAAACAACAGACAAGAATAATTGAGCTAATTTGCCCAACTCCTCGCAAGCTATATACTGGATTGGGATATCCAAATTTATAATGAAGGCCATTGTTTTTGCTGCTACCCCATTACATGAAAATCTCAAGATCCGGTGTGGGTGGAACAGTGGCCTCTGCCTAAGGAAAAATTACTGACATATTAATTAAAAAGATTAATTCAAATATACTGATTTATTAAATTGTTTAATAAAGAACCATCAAAAATTGTACTTCCATATAACAGAGAACAACTTGATGCTTTTCAAATGTTTGATGATTGGCAGATTCCTATAGGAAATTCTTGTGATCAGATCTTGCATCATTTACCCTCACGTGCTTTGTTAATTCAAAAATTAAAAAGAGAGAAATTAAGTATAGTTTTCCCCGTCAGATTTTACAACATGTTCTCTTTGTAATAAGTTAAATGCTGATTCGTTGAAACAGTAAAATAAAAAGCATTAGTAAAGCAAAAAAGATCTCCTCCAGATAACAAAAAAGATCCCGACCCAAATTTACTGGCGGGTCGAGGAAGTGTTTATATTTTTTCCACAGGGTGCAGATTCGTCAACTTGATCCCGGACAGACTGATCGCCACAAAAGAAAAAGGGAACTTCTCTGCCACCACCACCGCGGGAAACAGCCGCGCACCAAAAGCTGCGGGTGGGGCCAGCCTGACTGACGGAACCCAGTGCACCGCACTCGCAGCCCATAACCAGCGCCAGTGTCAGAGGGCGGGGTGAAGGCCGCTGCTCCACCGGCAAAAGAGGCAAAAGAAACATCAAGATCCCGGCGGGACTAACAGCTGCTGCAGCACAAACTCCAACCAGAAAATGACTCTATTTACTCTATTTTGGCTTGTTTATCCTCTCCTTATGTTCTTCTTTTCACCAATGATTCCAGAAAACTTAATGTACCTAATGTAGCGACTTGTGAACCATGGATGTTTTCATCTTGTTTAACTCCTCAAAGTAATGTCTGCTCTTCTGTGGTTTTAAAGATGTCCTATAACTGTAACAACTTATTGATATGATAATTATGTTCTTGCTGTGTTACAACAATTGTTATTGTTACTACAACAGCAATCATTGACTCAACAAGTGTAAATGCCCAATATGTTAAAAAATCAAGGTTTAGGTATTTTGGAACAGCTCAGATATTAGTTTAGACTTAGGGAAACATCATAATCAGATTCAGACCTTGGAACACTCCCGATTAGATTTTACCACCGCAGGAGAAGCCAATGACTTTTCCCACACTTTCTCTAACTTCATTTCTGAAGACTGTTCTGTCTACTGTCTATAATCTTGCTCCTCATAATCATACTTCCCTATATTGTCTAGATTCTTCGGCAGAGCATTCGGAATCTCGGAACCGAACTGCACCTGATTTTAAACATAAATAATTAATTATTTAAAAATTAAAAAGGGTGAGATGCCGGGAGCCAGTGTGAGGAATCCCGCCCGTGACAAGGTCATGAGGAAGGAAGCTGACATACGCAAGGCATGCTCAGACTTCAGGGACCCCTCTGGAAATTCCTAAGCATGTACCCCAACAAAAATCTGCCGGCTTTTGTGCTCTGCTTTTCCACTCTTCTGACATTTTCTGGAAAAAGTCAATTCAGGGTTTCAGTCTTCTGCATTTGAAAGAGTGTTCAATCTAAAACCCTCCGATGGCTTTCTAGCCTGCCTGCAGGACTCTGCGAGTGTGATTGTTTGAGGCCTCCTGACCGCAGGAGGCCACAGGAAGCTTAAAACATTCCTAGGAATGTAGGGGCTTCCGAAGAGTCAAAATCTTTAGAATAGACTGAATTAAAAGTTTCATTTGTTGAGTCAATGCTTGCTGCCAAATTTTCATATCCTTTATTTTTAGATATAGTTGGCATATAGAAAAAACAAGTAGTAGACCTGGTATTAGCAACAATTAGATCTTTGAGTTAAGTACCTTCTTTGTTATATCCCACTGCACCTTTGTTCTATAGAGATGTAACTTTAATGCTTTAAGGAGATGCAAATTAAAGAAAAACACTTCAGGGGAAACAAAATCAACATTCATTAAGGAAAGAGAGCTAAAAAGTGTTAACAAGCTCTTGGCCAGAAGATAATGTAAATCACCTGAGACCTTTTGTATACAAAATGATGTATAAAAGAGTCTGGGCTGCGAACGCTACATAATTCTGTGTTACCCATTGATCTCCGTGTTTTATCAAAAGTATAAAAGGCCTTCTGAACAATAAAGGATCGGACCAGTTTCTCGAACTAGTCTCTCGGCCTGGTTTCTTGGACTCTGGCTCCCCCCATGTCCTCTCCTCTTCCTCTTCTCTCCCCTTCCCTCTCTCTGCTCTTTACTTTAACTTCAGGCTGAATCTCCATCTGGGGCGCAGAGGCTCGCCAGGTCTACTTACTTGCCCCGGCTGTTAAGACCCGCACGAAAGGGAGCTTAAGGCGAGGCACCCTTAGATATTCAAGCGGGCGCCGGTGGCCCAACGTAGATGGTGCAAATTCCTTGTCTGGAATTTTATTTGGCCTTCCGCGTAAACCAAGCTATTCAGCCCTCTTCCTCCACTTAATCTTCTTATTACACTATAGTTTCTTAATCTAATCTTACATTACTAAACAAACAAGTCTTTCCACGCCAACGCCGTTCACCCTTCGAATTCCCTGGATCCACCGGGCTGGACCCCGGCAGAAAGCCTCGTGGGAAAGCCTCGTGGGAAAGCCTCGAGGGAAAGCCCTTATCCTTGTTCACGCGAAGGGAAGCGTGACACTGCTGCTACAGCTCGGAGGAAAGCGCACGTGCATGCCCCCACTCGAGACGAAGACTGACTCCCCTGGGGAGACTACAGAAGTACCCCAAGATCCATGTCAGCACTGGAGAGGAATCCTCAGGTTCCGGCACTGACTCCACACAAGGTTTTAGGCTACAGCATTGACGGGAGAGGAAACCCGAGAGGCCCCGAGAGGCCCCCGAGCAACTCGCAAGGGACTGGCCTTTCCTGAGGCCAAAAGAGCGGGTCCCTGAGGTCCCCGTCGTAAGTCGAGAGCACCTGCCGCAACTCGAGAAAATCCAGGAGGTTCTCCCCTCCTGGCGAGATGAGGCCCATTTCAGCTGAGGCGTCTCTAGGCTAATCACACCTAAACTCTGGAACTTCCAAAGGGTCCTTCACACCCTTGCTGCAACTCAAGAAGTTCCCCGACATACGCCGACTCCACTCGAGAGGAAGCACGAGAGTCCCGCCCACATCCAGAGGAGCCCCGTTTCCGCCTCCTAGCTCGAGAGGAGGGATCCTTTCTCTGCGTGGTCGGGAAAGAATTCCCGGCGTTCCCGTCGCATCTCAAGAGGAGGCGCTGTCCACAGGAAAGGCCAGAGGAACTCCAGGGTCGTGCCCCATTCCCAGAGTCCCCCAGATGTCACAGTCCATTCCAGGCAAACCTGTTTTCCCTGCACTGCATCGACTTTCAAGCCGAGGATCGAAACACACCACGGTGGCACGTGGGACAGCCCTGTGGGAAAACCTCGTGGGGAAAGCCTCGGTTGGAAAGCCTCGAGGGAAAGCCCACAGATCCCTTGATCCACGCGAATGGGAAGCGTGACACTGCTGCTACAGCTCGAGAGGAAAGCGCACGTGCATGGCCCCACTCGAGACGAGAACTGACTCCCCTGGGGAGACTCCAGAACTACCCCAAGATCCATGTCAGCACTGGAGAGGAATCCTCAGGTTCCGGCACCATCTCCACACAAGGTCTTAAGCCCCGGCATCGTCGGGAAAGGAATCCCGAGAGGCCCCCGAGCAACTCACATGGGGACTGGCCTTTCCTGAGGTCAGGAGAATGGGTCCCTGAGGTCCCCGTCGTAAGTCGAGAGCACCTGTCGCAACTCGAGAAAATCCAGGAAGTTCTCCCCTCCAGGCGAGATGAGGCCCATTTCCACTGAGGCGTCTGGAGGCTAATCTCATCTAACATCTGTAACTTCCAAAGGGTCCTTCACACCCTTACTGCAACTCAAGAAGTTCCCCGACAAACCGGTCTCCACTCGAGAGGAAGCACGAGAGTCCCTCCCACATCCAGAGGAGCCCCGTTTCCGTCTCCTAGCTCGAAGGAGGGATCCTTTCCCTGCGTGGTCGGGAAAGAATTCCCGGCGTTCCCGTCGCATCTCAAGAGGAGGCGCTCTCCACAGGAAAGGCCAGAGGAACTCCAGGGTCGTGTCACCATTCCCAGAGTCCCCCAGAAGTCTCAGTCCATTCCAGGAAACCTGTTTTCCCTGCACTGCCTCGAGTTCCAAGTCGAGGATCGACTCACACCAAGGTGGCACGTGGGACAGCCCTGTGGGAAAGCCTCGAAGGAAAACCTCGTGGGAAAGCCTCGAGGGAAAGCCCCAGATCCCTTGATCCACGCGAAGGGAAGCGCGACACTGCTGTTACAGCTCGGGAGGAAAGCGCATTGCATGCGCCCACTCGAGACGAGGACTGACTCCCCTGGGGAGACTCCAGAAGTACCCCAAGATGCATGTCAGCACTGGAGAGGAATCCTCAGGTTCCGGCACCAGACTCCACACAAGGTCTTAGGCCCCCGGTATCGACGGGAGAGGAATCCCGAGAGGCCCCCGAGCAACTCGCATGGGGACTGGCCTTTCCTGAGGCCACCAGAGCGGGTCCCTGAGGTCCCCATCATAAGTCGAGAGCACCTGCCGCAACTCGAGAAAATCCAAGAGGCTGTCCCCACCAGGCGAGATGTGGCCCATTTCCGCTGAGGCGTCTCGAGGCTAATCACACCAAACCTCTGGAACTTCCAAAGGGTCCCTCACACCCTTGCTGCAACTTAAGAGGTTCCCCGACATACCCGTCTCCACTCGAGAGGAAGCACGAGAGTCCCGCCCACATCCAGAGGAGCCCCGTTTCCGCCTCCTAACTGAAGAGGAGGGATCCTTTCCCTGTGTGGTCGGGGAAGAATACCCGGCTTTCCCGTCGCATCTCAAGAGGAGGCGCTCTCCACAGGAAAGGCGAGAGGAACTCCTGGGTCGGGCCACTATTCCCAGAGTCCCCCAGATGTCTCAGTCCATTTCAGGGAAACCTGTTTTCCCTGCACTGCCTCGACGTTGAAGCCGAAATCGACTCACACCACGGTGGCACGTGGGACATCCCTGTGGGAAAGCCTCGTGGGAAAGCCTCGTGGAATGCCTCGAGGGAAAGCCACAGATCCCTTGATCCACGGCGAAGGGAAGCATGACACTGCTGCTACAGATCGGGAGGAAAGCGCATGTGCATGCCCCACTCGAGACGAGGACTGACTCCCCTGGGGAGACTCCAGAAGTACCCCAAGAAGCATGTCAGCACTGATGAGGAATCCTCAGATTCCGGCACCGACTCCACACAAGATCTTAGGCCCCGGCATCGACGGGAGAGGAATCCCGAGAGGCCCCCGAGGAACTCGCATGGGGACTGGCCTTTTCTGAGGCCACCAGAGCGGGTCCCTGAGGTCCCCGTCGTAAGTCGAGAGCACCTGTCGCAACTCGAGAAAATCCAGGAGGTTCTCCCGTCCAGGCGAGATGAGGCCCATTTCCGCTGAGGCGTCTCCAGGCAAATCACACCTAACATCTGGAACTGCCAAAGGGTCCTTCTAAACCTTGCTGCAACTCAAGAAGTTCCCCGACATACCCGTCTCCAGTCGAGAGGAAGCACGATGGTCCCGCCCACATCCAGAGGAGCCCCGTTTCCGCCTCCTAGCTCGAGAGGAGGGTTCCTTTCCCTGCGTGGTCGGGAAAGAATTCCCGGCGTTCCCGTCGCATCTCAAGAGGAGGCGGTCTCCACAGGAAAGGCCAGAGGAACTCCAGGGTCGTGCCACCATTCCCAGAGTCCCCCAGATGTCTCAGTCCATTCCAGGCAAACCTGTTTTCCCTGCACTGCCTCGACTTTCAAGCCGAGGATCTACACACACCACGGTGGCACGTGGGACAGCCCTGTGGGAAACCCTCGTGGGAAAGCCTCGTGGGAAAGCCTCGAGGGAAAGCCACAGATCCGTTCATCCACGCGAATGGAAGCGCGACACTGCTGCTACAGCTCGGGAGGAAAGCGCAAGTGCATGACCCCACTCGAGACGAGGACTGACTCCACTGGGGAGACTCCAGAAGTACCCCAAGATCCATGTCAGCACTGGAGAGGAATCCTCAGGTTCCGGCACCCACTCCACACAAGATCTTAGGCCCCGGCATCGACGGGAGAGGAATCCCGAGAGGCCCGCGAGCTAACTCCCGTGGGGACTGGCCTTTCCTGAGGCCACCAGAGCGGGTCCCTGAGGTCCCCGTCGTAAGTCGAGAGCACCTGCCGCAACTCGAGAATATCCAGGAGGTTCTCCCCTCCAGGCGAGATGAGGCCCATTTCCGCTGAGGCATCTCGAGGCTAATCACACCTAACCTCTGGAACTTCCAAAGGGTCCTTCACACCCTTGCTGCAACTCAAGAAGTTACCCGACTACGCGTCTCCACTCGAGAAGAAGCACGAGAGTCCCACCCACATCCACAGTAGCCCCATTTCCGCCTCCTAGCTGGAGAGGAGGGATCCTTTCCCTGCGTGTTCGGTCAAGAATTCACAGCGTTTCCGTCCCATCTCAAGAGGAGGCGCTCTCCACAGGATAGGCGAGAGGAACTCCAGGGTCGTGGCACCATTCCCAGAGTCCCCCAGAAATCTCAGTCCATTCCAGGGAAACCTGTTTTCCCTGCACTGCCTCGAGTTTCAAGTCGAGGATCGACTCACACCACGGTGGCCCGTGGGACAGCCCTGTGGGAAAGCCCTCGTGGGAAAGCCTCGTGGGAAAGCCTCTAGGGAAAGCCACAGATCCCTTGATCCACGCGAATGGAAGCGCCACCCTGCTGCTACAGCTCGGGAGGAAAGCGCACGTTCATGCCCCCACTCGAGACGAGGACTGACTCCACTGGGGAGACTCCAGAAGTACCCCAAGATCCATGTCAGCACTGGAGAGTAATCAAGTTCCGGCACCCTCTCCACACAAAATCTTAGGCCCCGGCATCGACGGGAGAGGAATCCCGAGAGGCCCCCGAGCAACTCGCATGGGGACTGGCCTTTCCTGAGGCCACAGAGCGCGTCCCTGAGGTCCCCGTCTTAAGTCGAGAGCACCTGCCGCAACACGAGAAAATCCAGGAGGTTTCCCCCTCCAGGCGAGATGAGGCCCATTTCCGCTGAGGCGGCTCGAGGCTAGTCACACCTAAACTTTGGAACTTCCAAAGGGTCCTTCACACCCTTGCTGCAACTCAAGAAGTTCCCCGACATTCCCGTCTCCACTCGAGAGGAAGGACGAGAGTTCCGCCCTCATTCAGAGGAGCCCCGTTTCCGCCTCCGAGCTCGAGAGGAGGGATCCTTTCCCTGCGTGGTTGGGAAAGAATTCCCGGCGTTCCCGTCGCATCTCAGAGGAGGCGCTCTCCACAGGAAAGGCGAGAGAAAATCCAGGGTCGTGCCACATTCCCAGAGTCCCCAGGATGTCTCAGTCCATTCCAGGGAAACCTGCATTCCCTGCACTGCCTCGACTTTCAAGCGAAGATCGACTCACACAACGGTGGCACGTGGGACAGCCCTGTGGGAAAGCCTCTTTGGAAAGCCTCGAGGGAAAGCCACAGATCCCTTGATCCACGCGAAGGGAAGCGTGACACTGCTGCTACAGCTCGAGAGGAAAGCGCATGTGCATGCCCCCACTCGAGACGAGGACTGACTCCACAGGGGAGACTACAGAAGAACCCCAAGATCCATGTCAGCACTGGAGAGGAATGCTAAGTTTCCGACACCGACTCCACACAAGATCTTAGGCCCCGGCATAGACGGGAGAGGAATCCCGAGAGGCCCCCGAGCAACTCGCATGGGGACTGGCCTTT
This sequence comes from Capra hircus, assembly GCF_001704415.2. Taxonomy (NCBI): domain Eukaryota; kingdom Metazoa; phylum Chordata; class Mammalia; order Artiodactyla; family Bovidae; genus Capra; species Capra hircus. The sequence continues at coordinate 8,986 of NW_017215672.1, forward strand.
CCTGAGGCCACTAGAGCGGGTCCCTGAGGTCTCCGTCGTAAGTCGAGAGCACCTGCCGCAACTCGAGAAAATCCAGGAGGTTCTCCCCTCCAGGCGAGATGAGGCCCACTTCCGCTGAGGGGTCTCGAGGCTAATCACACCTAACCTCTGGAACTTCCAAAGGGTCCTTCACACCCTTGCTGCAACTCAAGAAGTTCCCCGACATATCCGTCTCCACTCGAGAGGAAGCACGAGAGTCCCGCCCACATCCAGAGGAGCCCCATTTCCGCCTCCTATGCTCGAGAGGAGGGATACTTTCCCTGCGTGGTCGGGAAAGAATTCCCGGCGTTCCCGTCGCATCTCAAGAGGAGGCGCTCTCCACAGGAAAGGCGAGAGGAACTCCAGGGTCCTACCACATTCCCAGAGTCCCCCAGATGTCTCAGTCCATTCCAGGGAAACCTGTTTTCCCAGCACTGCCTCCACTTTCAATCCGAGGATCGACTCACACCACGGTGGCACGTGGGACAGCTCTGTGGGAAAGCCTCGTTGGAAAGCCTCGTGGGAAAGCCTCGAGGGAAAGCCGCAGGTCCCTTGATCCACGAGAAGGGAGGTGCGACCCTGCTGCTACAGCTCGGAAGGAAAGCCTACATGCATTCCCCCACTCGAGACGAGGACTGACTCCCCTGGGGAGACTCCAGAAGTACCCCAAGATCCATGTCAGCACTGGAGAGGAATCCTCAGGTTCCGGCACTGACTCCACACAAGGTCATAGGCCCCAGCATCGACGGGAGAGGAATCCGAGAGGCCCCCGAGAAACTCGCATGGGGACAGGCCTTTCCCCAGGCCAGCAGAGTGGGTCCCTGAGGTCCCCGTCGGTAAGTCGAGAGCTCCTGCCGCATCTCGAAAATATCCAGGAGGTTCTCCCCTCCAGGCGAGATGAGGCCCATTTCCGCTGAGACGTCTCGAGGCTAATCACACCTAACCTCTGGAAATTCCAAAGGGTCCTTCACACCCTTGCTGCAACTCAAGAAGTTCCCCGACATACCTGTCTCCACTCGAGAGGAAGCACGAGACTCCCGCCCACATCCAGAGGAGCCCCGTTTCCGTCTCCTAGCTCGAGAGGAGGGATCCTTTCCCTGCGTGTTCGGGAAAGAATTCCCGGCGTTCCCGTCGCATCTCAAGAGGAGGCGCTCTCCACAGGAAAGGCAAGAGGAACTCCAGGGTCGTGCCACCATTCCCTGAGTCCCCCAGATGTCTCCGTCCATTCCAGGGAAACCTGTTTTCCCTGCACTGCCTCGACTTTCAAGCCGAGGATCGACTCACACCACGGTTGCATGTGGGACAGCCCTGTGGGAAAGCCTCGTGGGAAAGCCTCAAGGGAAAGCCTGGTGGGAAAGCCTTGAGGGAAATCCACAGATACCTTGATCCAGGCGAATGGAAGCGAGACACTGCTGCTACAGCTCGGGAGGAAAGCGCACGTGCATACCCCCACTCGAGAGGAGGACTGACACCCCTGGGGAGACTCCAGAAGTACCCCAAGATCCATGTCAGCACTGGAGAGGAATCCTCAGGTTCCGGCACCGACTCCACACAAGGTCTTAGGCCCCAGCATCGACGTTAGAGGAATCCTGAGAGGCCCCCGTGCAACTCCATGGGGACTGGCCTTTCCTGAGGCTACCAGAGAGAGACCCTGTGGTCCCCGTCGGCAGTGGAGAGCACCCGCCGCAACTCGAGAAAATCCAGGAGGTTCTCCCCTCCAGGCGAGATGAGGCCCATTTCCGCTGAGGCGTCTCGAGGCTATTCACACCTAACCTCTGGAACTTCCAAAGGGTCCTTCACACCCTTGCTGCAACTCAAGAAGTTCCCCGACATACCCAGTCTCCACTCGAGAGGAAGCACGAGAGTCCCGCCCACATCCAGAGGAGCCCCGTTTCCGCATCCTAGCTCGAGAGGAGGTATCCTTTCCCTGCGTGGTCGGGAAAGAATTACCGGCGTTCCCGTCGCATCTCAAGAGGAGGCGCTCTCCACAGGAAAGGCGAGAGGAACTCCAGGGTCGTGTCACATTCCCAGAGTCCCCCAGATGTCTCAGTCCATTCCAGGGAAACCTGTTTTCCCTGCACTGCCTCGACTTTCAAGCCGAGGATCGACTCACACCACGGTGTCACGTGGGATATCCCTAGGGAAAGCCTCGTGGGAAAGCCTCAGGGAAAGCCTCGAGGAAAAGCCACAGATCCCATGATCAACGCGAAGCGTAGCGTGACACTCCTACTACAGCTCGGGAGGAAAGCGCATGTGCATGTCCCCACTCGAGACGAGGACTGACTCCACTGGGGAGACTCCAGAAGTACCCCAAGATCCATGTCAGCCCTGGAGAGGAATGCTCAGGTTCCGACACCGACTCCACACAAGATCTTAGGCCCCGGCATAGAAGGGAGAGGAATCCCGAGAGGTCCCCGAGCAACTCGCATGGGCACTGGCCTTTCCTGAGGCCAACAGAGTGGGTCCCTGAGGTCCCCGTCGTAAGTCGAGAGCACCTGCTGCAACTCGAGAAAATTCAGGAGGTTCTCCCCTTCAGGCAAGATGAGGCCCATTTCCGCTGAGGCGTCTCGAGGATAATCACACCTAACCTCTGGAACTTCCAAAGGGTTCTTCACACCCTTGCTGCAACTCAAGAAGTTCTCCGACATACCCGTCTCCATTTGAGAGGAAGCAGGAGAGTCCCGGCCACATCCAGAGGAGCCCCGTTTCCGCCTCCTAGCCTGAGATGAGGGATCCTTTGCCCTGCGTGGTCGGGAAAGAATTCCCGGCGTTTCCAGCGCCTCTCAAGAGGAGGCGCTCTCCACAGGAAAGGCGAGAGGAACTCCAGGGTCGTGCCACCATTCCCGGAGTCCCCCAGATGTCTCAGTCCATTCCAGGGAAACCTGTCTTCCCTTCACTGCGTCGACTTTCAAGCCGAGAATCGACTCACACCACGGTGACACGTGGCACAGCCCTGTGGGAAAGCCACGTGGAAAAGCCTCCTGGGAAAGCCTCGTGGGAAATCCTCGAGGGAAAGCCACAGATCGCTTGATCCACGCGAATGGAAGCGCGACACTGCTGCTACAGCTCGGGAGGAAAGCGCACGTTCATGCCCCCATTCGAGACGAGGACTGACTCCACTGTGGAGACTACAGAAGTACCCCAAGATCCATGTCAGCACTGGAGAGGAATCCTCAGGTTCCGGCACCCTCTCCACACAAGATCTTAGGCCCCGGCATCGACGGGAGAGGAATTCCGAGAGGCCCCCGAGCAACTCGCATGGGGACTGGCCTTTCCTGAGGCCACCAGAGCGCGTCCCTGAGGTCCCCGTCTTAAGTCGAGAGCACCTGCCGCAACACGAGAAAATCCAGGAGGTTTCCCCTCCAGGCGAGATGAGGCCCATTTCCGCTGAGGCGGCTCGAGGCTAGTCACACCTAAACTTTGAACTTCCAAAGGGTCCTTCACACCCTTGCTGCAACACAAGAAGTTCCCTGACATACCCGTCTCCACTCGAGAGGAAGCACGAGAGTCCCGCCCACATCCAGAGGAGCCCCGTTTCCGCCTCCTAGCTCGAGAGGAGGGATCCTTTCCCTGCGTGGTCGGGAAAGAATTCCCGGCGTTCCCGCCGTATCTCAGAGGAGGCGCTCTCCAGAGGAAAGGGGAGAGGAACTCCAGGGTCGTGCCACATACCCAGAGTCCCCCAGATGTCTCAGTCCATTCCAGGGAAAACTCTTTTCCCTGCACCGCTTCGACTTTCAAGTCGAGGATCGACTCACACCACGGTGGCACGTGGGACAGCCCTGTGGGAAAGCCTCGTGGGAAAGCCTCGTTGGAAAGCCTCGATGGAAAACCACAGATCCCTTGATCCACGCGAAGGGAAGCGGGACACTGCCTGCTACAGCTCGGGAGGAAAGCACACCGTGAATGCCCCCACTCGAGACGAGGACTGACTCCCCTGGGGAGACTCCAGAAGTACCCCAAGATCCATGTCAGCACTGGAGAGGAATCCGCAGGTTCTGGCACTGACTCCACACAAGGTCTTAGGCCCCAGCATCGACGGTAGAGGAATCCCGAGAGGCCCCCGAGCAACTCGCATGGGGACGGCCTTTCCTGAGGCCACCAGAGCGGGTCCCTGAGGTCCCCGGAAGTAAGTCGAGAGCACCTGGCCGCAACTCGAGAAAATCCAGGAGGTTCTCCCCTCCAGGCGAGATGAGGCCCATTTCCACAGAGGCAGTCTCGAGGCTAATCACATCTAACATCTGGAACTTCCAAAGGGTCCTTCACACCCTTGCTGCAACTAAAGAAGTTCCCCGACATACCCGTCTCCACTCGAGAGGAAGCACGAGAGTCCCGCCCACATCCAGAGGAGCCCCGTTTCCGTCTCCTATCTCGAGAGGAGGGATCCTTTCCCTGCGTGTTCGGTCAAGAATTCCAGCGTTCCCGTCGCATCTCAAGAGGAGGCGCTCTCCACAGGAAAGGAGAGAGGAACTCCAGGGTCCTACCACATTCCCAGAGTCCCCCAGATGTCTCAGTCCATTCCAGGGAAACCTGTTTTCCCAGCACAGCCTCCACTTTCAAGCCGAGGATCGACTCACACCACGGTTGAACGTGGGACAGATCTATGGGGAAGCCTCGTGGGAAAGCCTCGTTGGAAACCCTCGAGGGAAAGCCGCAGGTCCCTTGATCCACGAGAAGGGAGGTGCGACCCTGCTGCTACAGCTTGGAAGGAAAGCGCACATGCATGCCCCCACTCGAG
>NW_017215673.1:0-13736 GCF_001704415.2 Capra hircus
CCCTCTCTCCTTGGGGACCCCTAGACTTCTTTATCAACCTACCTAGGAAATGACTCTCTCATCCCCAAAGTCCAGGATCTAGTAAAAAATATCACTGATACAAGAACCAGGAAATCAGTAACCATGGGAAAAGAGACTTACATAGACATCAATGCTGAGACGACTCAGATGATAAAATCAGGTGACAGATATTTGTAGTGAACAATCATCAAATCTATTTCATGAGGAAGCATAAGCACTTTGGGGGAAAAGGGAAAGGGAAATAAATGCAAAAAATACAGTTACGAGAACAAAGTGGGGCTTCCCTCATGGCTCAGTCCGTAAAGAATCCGCCTGCAATGCAGGAATCCGCCTGCAATGCAAGAGACCCAGGTTCGATTCCTGGGTCTGGAAGATCTCCTGGAGAAAGGAAATGGCAGCCCACTCCAGTGTGCTTGCCTGGAGAGCCCCGTGGACACAGGAGCCTGGCGGCTACAGACCACGGCGGTCCCAAGAGTGGGGCATGCGGCTTAGCAACTAAACCAGCACCACCACGAGAACACAGTAGGCAGAAACATGGAAATACAACAGGTGAAAGTAAAAAGGAAACTCATCTGTTGAGCTCAAAGACGTGTGATACTTATTGTCATTTAATGAATTTTTCGTTGTTGGAGTATTTGATGACCTGAGTAAAGGCAGTTGCCCCTCCTTCCTCGCAATTTCCCCACCATGATCATTCCCCGAGCACGTCACCAGGGGGCGCTGTGCACTTGCTCCGAACTTGCAAAGCCTGAACACAACACATGGTCCCCTGACTGCATGCGTCCCCAGGCTCACTGGCCTGAGTTGGACGTGACAGCAGGTGCGTCCTCTCAGGGGGGACAGACTCAGAGCCCTGAACCCCAGGCCTCCTGCGGGGAGTGAAGCTGCAAAGGGGGCCCATGAGTGACAGCTGGAGGGTTTTGGGCTCAAGGGTTTATGAGGCCCCACCCTCTTCCCCAGGATCAGAGGAGGGGAGCAATGCCCAGATCCCGTCCCACGCACCCCTCGCTCCCCTCAGTCTCCTCCTGCCCCTCCTCAGCTCTTTCCTAACAGCCTCCCCCCCTGCCCCTCCCCCTCTGACTCATGGCTTTCCTTCCAGTCCTGGCCTCCGTTCTTTCTACAACCCTGCACCCGTGACCCCTCCAGCATGATCAAGTTCACTTTGTCAAAAGTTGTGGACATGTTTTCCGATTTTCCTGAACGGGACCCTCACTTCCTCGTCTCCTCCCTTGAACCCTCCGACGTCTCCCTTCTCCAGAAGCCTCAGCTCTCAGACTCTCAGGTATGGGTCCTCTCTGTGTCCCTGGGGAACCCAGGACAGACCCAGCTCAGGTCACCCTCCCAGATGTGATACTGAACCCTGGGCGACACACAGAACTCAGGGAGGGGTTTGGTGGGTCAGAGGACAGGGGCACATTGTATGAGGGGCCCTTTCTCCTGGGGTGGGGGCATGAGAGACGGGCAGTAGCAGCCTCAGCAGAGCTCCGGGGCGGCTGCACCTCGGCCTGGACTCCCCTCTTCCTCCTGACGCCCCTCCTTCACTGCACAGGTCAGGACAGCCCTCAGCACCCTGACTCCCCCTCCCTGACCACCCCACCACATGCAGGAAAGGTACCTCCCTGTCCTTCCTCAGGACATACAGGGTGCTGTGCTTTCAGGGTCCCTCTCCCAGCCTGTGCTGATGCAGCCGCCTTGTGGAGCCTCGGCCAAGCTCACCTGCACCCTGAGCGGCGACTACAGCAGCTACCATGTGGGCTGGCACCAGAAGGTCCCAGGGAGGGGTCCCCGTTTCCTGATGCGAGTGGGCACCAGTGGTGTTGCTGGACAAGTGGGATGGGATCTCTGACTGCTTCTCAGGCTCGGGCTCTGGCCTGAGGGTACCTGACCTTCTAGAACATCCCGGAGGAGGACAAGGCTGACTACATCTGTGGGGCAGACCATGGCAGTGGGAGCAGCTTCCTGTAACCCACAGTGACATGGGCAGGGAAGTGAGACAGAAACCCCAGTGGTGGCCCCCCCTCCCCTCCCATCACCAGACCCACAGTTTAGAGGGTGCCTCCTGACCTGCCTCGAGAGTTTCCACCTCATCAAGTATTCTCATAACTCAGCACCCATCTGGGAGGAAGGTCTGTCTTTGCACAACCTTCCTGGTCTTGGTCCACAGCAAATGTTCCCCAGGTCTGTAAAATGTAAGCCACTCTAGACCAAAGTTCAGTGACACATATGATGTCGTGAACTTCAAAGCTGCAGAACAGGATCCCCTGATCCCCCACTTTGTCAGTCTGTACAACATTCATGTGGAGCTTCCCAGGTGGGAAAGCGAGTGGCAAAGAACTCGCCTACCACTGCAGGAGATGTAAGGGACGTGCGTTCGATCTCTGGGTCGGGAATATCCCATGGCAACCCACTTCAGTATTCTTGCCTGGAGAATCCCATGGACAGAGGAGCCTAGTGGACTACAGTCCATGAGGTCGCAAAGCGTTGCAAAGGACTGAAGCGGCTCAGCACACACAGCCTTCGCTTAGCTCACCACTGGGGAAAATAAACAGCAGATGGATCCTCTGACAGGGGTTGGAATCGGTTGCTCGGGTGCACACGCGATACGTAGTAAAGAGTGTCCCAGGGAAAGTGATGGTGCCGAGGGCTCTCCTGCCTTCCAGTGATGAAGGAAGATGAGGGCTAAGGGGAGTGGAAGATTGAAAGAGGGAAATCACGCTGAAGAGGGTCGATACTGGGTGAGGATATAGGGGACTCACGAGGCTGCTCTTCAAGGATTTTTGTAATTTCAACAGAATTTTTTTACCCAGTGACAAGTGTGTATGAAAGAAAACCCGCATCCCTGTCCACTATGATGTGTGTCTGCCCCATATTAACAGATCACGCCAAGTGACCAGCTTCTATGCTTCCACCCAGCGTTTTCTAGGTCAAGCACTCTGCCTGGAGGCTGGGACATCCCAGGGGCCAGAGGAGGTGCCCAGGGCCAGGAGGAGGTGCCAGCAGAGTCCCAGAGGGAGTGCCAGGCCAGAAAAGAGGGAAACCACTCAGAGATCCAGGAGCCTGTGCCAACTGCCCTCCCTGGGGGGGGGGGGGGCCCTGTCCCCTCTGAGGTCTGTCCCCTGGGGGCTTCTGCTCCTGGTAACCTAACCAGCCAGTTCAGATTCCTGGTCCCTCCTTCTCACCCATGTGGAGTCTTTGCCAAGTGTGGGTCAGAGAGAAGATGTGGAAACATGAGGAGTCAGAATGTGTCTCCAAGTAGAAGTGGCTCCTGGGAGAGTCTGTGCAGAGGACAGGGCACAGCTGTGGGCAGGGGCCCCGCAGGGCGACCTGTGTGCAGTTAGGTGTGTGTGATGAGTGTGTATCAGGATATTACAAGTGTGTTTTTTTGTTCCTGGTGTTACTGTGGTTTTTGCTATTATTGGTGTTCAATTTAGTTTTTAAATGTCTTCATAGAAAGCAAATGTGTATGGAAACACACTTGATCTGATAATGGAATTACTGTATTAACTTTTTCTTTAGAGTATTTGGATCGGCTATTTAACCAGAGTGATTTATACTCTTTCCACTTATGTGTTTTATTTTCAGGTGAATGTCCACCACTTAAACTGCTTTTCTCAAAGAACTAGGAAATTTTACATCTTTCACAATGTTTTATAAAATAAACATACCAAGCAAATCTATGGGAACAAAAGTAGTTGCTGGAGTTTGCTAGCTATTTTTGTTAGATATTTCTGGTAAATAAGTTATATTATTATGTCTTTTGTGGAGTAATTCAATGATAAAATTTCCAGGTTTTCCTGGAAAAAGAGTAATCTCTTTACTTACATTTTTACGAGACCAAAGTAGTACCTTCCTAGGAAAGTATGATGTGAAAGTGAAAGTCTCCCAGTCGTGCGCCGACTTCTTGGTGAAACCACGGACTGTCCAGCCCATGGAATCCTCCAGGCCAGAATCCTAGAGTGGGCAGCCTTTCCCTTCTCCCGGAGGATCTTCCCGATCCAGGGATGGAAGCCAGGTCTCCCGTGTTGCAGGCAGGTTGTTTGACAGCTGAACCCCCAGGGAAGCCCAGGAAAGTGTGATATCCGGGCTTTTTCGATGGTTTTCCTGCAGCTCCTGCCCCATCTCCCGCCCCTGCTTCTGTGTCTGCAGGTTCCCTCTCCCCAGCCTGTGCTGACTCAGCCAGGCCTCCCTCTGGGCATCTCCGGAGCATCAGCCCCAGACTCCCAGACTGCACCCTGCACAGTGGGCCACTGTTGGTGGCTAGCAAATATCCTGTTTCCAGCAGAAGCCAGGGAGCCCTCCCCAGGACTCCTGGTGTTCAAGTCAGACTCCAATAAGCCCCAGGCCTCCGGGGTCCCCAGTCACTTCTCTGGATCCAACGCTGCCTCAGCCAGTGAAGGGCTCCTGCTCATCTCTGGGCTGCAGACTCAGGATGAGGCTGATTAATGATTGCTCCTGTCACCCAAACACTGGTATTCACCAGGGGCTTCAGGCCCACAGCGGCCCTGTGCCCTCCCTCATGCAGCTGTCCCTGCTGCTCTGCCTGGACCGTGTCTAACTCCAGTTAACCTCCTGCGGTCACTTCCGAGCTTCCAGAGAACAACGGATCTGACCTGTCACGTACTGCCCCTCATCTCAGATCTGAGACTCACCCATGGCTCTGATCGCTCAGATTGCCACGTTTTGACACACATCTTCCTAATCAGAGAAAAAAATCCTGGCACTGGAGCATGCTATAAGCGGCAGAAAGAGGCTGATACCTGCTCTGCTTCATCAGAAACCCCCAAAATTAATAATGCAATATCTCTGTAAAAATTAAGTTTTACTTAATTTTAATAAAAATTTTTCAAATAAGAAAATAAACTTACAAAGATAATTATATTTCAGATATGGAACTCTTGTCAATGAAAAATTGAACTAAGCATAGATTGTCCTTCAATTAAACTTATGCACGTATTTAAAGTAATGACCTTAAAATTTTCACTAACCATTAACATATTTTTATACATTTACTGTCTCATGGAATCCCAGGGGTTCCAGTGGCCAAGACTCCACGTTCCCAGTGAAGTCAGCCTGGTTTCATCCCTGGTCGGGGAACTAAGATACCTCATGCCACAGTTAAGACACCACTCAGACAAATAAATAAATACATATTTATAAAAGTCTCACAGTCACACCTACAGTGTGACACACTCGTGCAGCGGCAGGACAGACCACAGGCGGGCCATTCTTCTCCAGACAGACTTCCCCTTAACTGTATCCTCTCGACCCACTGACTGGGCCGACTGGTCCTACCACCCACCACATGTCAGGCTCCCTGGGAACAGACGCTGCTCAGGGCCCTTCAGAGTCTCAGTGAAAAGTGCTATGAGGATCACAGCCCTGCTCCCTGCAGCCTGTGCCCTGAGCCTGCAGGAGAGACGCCCAGTAGGGGTCACTTCGTAAGAAGAGGACACAGCGACGGGAGTGCAACCGTGTGGAAAGCCTCACACAGTGAAGATCCAGACACTCAGGAATCCAGACCACACCCCCGGCCTCTCCCCCTACACCTTCCCACCTCAACAGAGAAGGGCCCCCTCCTGCCTCACGGCTCAGGGGACGCACAGAGGAAACAGGGCTCCGGCCACCAGGGAGGGGACCCACAGAGGAGGGACCCGCTCTCCTGCCCAGAAGGGGACGGGCCTCCCGGGGCCAGCACTGCCCTGACCTCATCCTGATGGAGAGGAACCGTGCCCCAGAAGCCCTCTCAGTCCTGACCCCGAGCAGCCCAGGGAGACGTGGACAGACTCGGCCTGAGGGGCCTCAGGGGAGCACACAGGGGGCCTGAGCGTCACAGCGGACACAGAGGAGGCCCCTGAACTGGCTCTGAGGCGGGGACAGTGCCCAGGGCAGGGGCAGGAGCTGTCCCTGAGGGCTCCGCTCACCAGGGCACAGGGAGCGTGTCCGGGCCTGGACACCAGGGGGCGCGCGAGGGCCATTCCTGAGCTGGGTAGTGGGGTGAGAGCTGGGCCCAGGCCCTGGCACTGCCAGGCAACCAGTGCTCAGGGCTCCTGGATGGGACCTCCCGGCCCTGGGCCCCTACAGCCCCGCCCAGTCCACACCCTGCCCCCCTCAGGCACAGGGACAGGAGCCAGGGCCCAGGGAGGGGTCACAGAGCTGGGGGGGTCAGAGAGCAGGGGTGGGTTCAGAGAGCTGGGGGTCAGAGAGCTGGGGGGTCAGAGAGCTGGGGAGGACGGTCATTTGCATGAGAGGCCCCGCCCCCTCTCAGGGTATGAAGAGGGGCAGGAGCGGTGTGGGGACGCTCTGCTCAGCTTTGGGGCCACAGACGGCAGGACGCCATCATGTCCACCATGGCCTGGTCCCCTCTGCTCCTCACCCTGGTTGCTCTCTGCACAGGTGACTGGATGCGGGGACAGGGGAAGGGTTTTGAGAAGATACATGGGCCCTGCTCCCTGCTTTCCTGTGTGGCCCCCAGAGTCACCATCTCTGTCTCTCTCCCTTCCAGGATCCTGGGCCCAGGCTGTGCTGACTCAGCCATCCTCCGTGTCCAAGTCCCTGGGCCAGAGTGTCTCCATCACCTGCTCTGGAAGCAGCAGCAACGTTGGATATGGTAATTATGTGGGCTGGTACCAACAGGTCCCAGGATCAGCCCCCAAACTCCTCATCTATGGTGCAACCAGTCGAGCCTCGGGGTCCCCGCCCGATTCTCCGGCTCCAGGTCTGGCAACACAGCGACTCTGAGCATCAGCTCGCTCCAGGCTGAGGACGAGGCCGATTATTACTGTGCATCTTATGACAGCAGTGCTATAATGGCACAGTGCTCCAGGCCAGCGGGGAAGTGAGACAAAAACCTGCTGTCCTCTCAGAGTCGGGGCTCTGGGGGCAGAAACATCCTCTGCAAAGGCAGCTGTTTCATTTGTCTGTTTGGCCTAAGACTGGGTCCAGAGTCACACCAGGGAACTTGATCCAGAAAAATCTCTTCACATCTTTCTTAATTCACCCCTTCTCCAACTTTCTTTGGCAGCAGCACATTGTCTGATTTTCTCAACTTGAGCAAGAAATCCCCAGTGCAAGGGCGGGTGCCCTGGGGATAGAGTCCTCCATGGGTCAGGCCAGAACCAGAGAAACACAGGACAGTCCTGTCTGATTCTGAACTCATCAGAGTGTCCAGTATGTGTGCGGTCCCAACAGCTCTCCTTCTCTCTGATGCTAGTCATGGACCCTTGGGATCCCTGCTCCATTTCAGGTCTCGGGTCTCTGCTCATTTTTCCAGGTCTCAAATCTGAAGCTGGGGCTCCTTGGCCATCTATGGGCTGAGCTGAGGCCCAGGATGCTGCTCCTTCCTTTTCTGTGACAAGCCCTCTCAGGCTCCCCAGAGCTCCAGGCTTGTGGAACTAGACCAGGACTCCTTTCCATTGGGGAGGTGGGGCCGCCCAGTGGCTTCCTGCTCAGCGTCTGGCTGACCTGTCTGCTGCTGCTATCACCCTGACTCGGATCATCCAGGGGCTCTGCCTGGGCGTGGAGCCTCTTCCTGTCCTCTCTGTCCTTAAAGTCCCTCCAGCAGCCCATTCCCAGGAGAAGTCTCAAAGGAAACAGGAAGTTCATGTCCCATCACTAGGACACAGTGTCTCTTTGCCCTGAAGCTCAGGGGCTGAGGTTGGGGTCTGACTGAGGTCATCTCAGACCTGAACTCTGACTCGGAGCCTTTAATCTCCATCACTGGGGCATCTGCCATTGCCTGGAGTTTCTAGAGCTCTGACGCCTCTGATCGGCCCTCAGCGTGAACGCCTGTGCTTTTTCTTCACAGGGGAGATTACTTCGTTACTGCTGCACCACAGGGAGCATTCTAAGGTGCGTCTTCCATTCGGGTCTTTTGGAACTACTGCCTCTCCGTGGCCCTCACTGCTAAGATCCCCATTGATTCTTCCCGTTCAGTATCTTTGTCTAACACTTGCCACACAATGTTGAATCTTGTTATGGTCATTACATTCACTTTGTTCCTGATTTGTGGAGTTTCCACAGATTATTGTCACCAGACTCCAACATGAGAATAGTTGGTGCTTTTACAATATAACATGCTAAGGTCTTGACACATGATGACTTTTTTCTTAAAAATGAAAAAACAAAACAAAAAAACACTGTTCCATGCCTTCCCTTCCGCATAAGTAGTGGATGCAGCCTGCGGGTTGTTTCAGTTCCTTCAGTTCAGTGCAGTTCAGTTTCAGCGCTCAGTTGTGTCCGACTCTTGCGACCCATGAATCGCAGCACGCCAGGCCTCCCTGTCCATCACCAGCTCCGGGAGTTCACTCAGACTCACGTCCATCAAGTCGGTGATGCCATCCAGCCATCGCTTCTTCTGTCGTCCCCTTCTCCTCTGCCTCCGAATCCCTCCCAGCATCAGGGTCTTTTCCAATGAGTCAGCTGCTTCGCATGAGTGCCCGAATACTGGAGTTTCAGCTTCAGCATCAGTCCTGCCAATGGAAGAATATAGGGCAGCCCTTCCTTCCTCACTTTCCCCACCATGACCATTCCCCGAGCGCCATCACCAGGGGCGCTGTGCACCTGCTCAGAACTGGCCGCCGCCGAACACACCAGATGGTCCCCTGACCCTGCACCAGGGCTCACTGACTGAGCTGGGCGTGACAGCAGTGCTTCCTCTCAGGGACAAACCCAGAGCCCGAACCCCCGGCCTCCTGCTGGAGTGAAGTGCACACGGGCCCAGGACTCACACATGGAGGTGATGGCTCAGGGCATCATCCGGCCCCACCTTCTTCCCCAGGAGCAGAGGAGGCCAGTGGCCCCCAAGCCCACCCCTTGCACCCCTCCCGCTCCCCGCGGCCTCCTCTGCTCCTCCCCTGCTCTTTCCTAAGAGCACCCCTCTGATCCGTGACTTCTCCCCAGTCCTGGGTTCCTCTCTACAACCCTTCACCAGCCGACCTCCTCCTCCAGACCAGCGTCACTCTCAGGTGTGGGCGGTTTCCCGTCTTCCCTGACCAGACGCTCACCTCCTTGTCCTCCCTTGCAGCCCCTCTAGCCCTCCCACCAGAGAAGCCTCAGTCTCCAGACTCCAGGGGTGACCCCAGCTCATCCCCTCCCGGCCAGGGCTCTCACTGCTGCCTTGCCTGGACCCCCTTATCTCAGCTTATCTTCCTATGGTCACTTCTGAGGTCCGAGGTCAGCAGACCTACCTGTCACGCACGTTCCCTCAGCTCAGCTCTGAGGCGGACCTATGGCTCCCATACCTCAGCCTGCCCTGTTTCCCAGGCTGCTCAGAGATAAGCACTCCCCAGGGGAGACGCAATATGTGGCAGAAAGAGCTGGTTCTAGCCCTGCCTCACTCAAAGTCCAAAAGAGTTAAGAATGCAAATATCTTCGTAAAAATATTTTTACTGGATAATATTTAAAATTTGCTAGGATACCTATCAAGTCATTTCAAAAGAATTTTTAATTAAAAAAAGAACTTACAATGATAATTAGTTTTCCAAAACTGTGCCCTTGTGAAGGAAAAATTAAGAGAGAACATAGATTTTCCATCAGTTTAATTCATGCACAGATTTTAAGGAATGACTGTAGATTTTCCTGATCCATTACCACATTTTGGTTCTTTTAAACTCTCACGCACCCAGAACGTAACACCTTACCAGTGCAGGGCAAGCTACCGTCAACTGTTTTTTCCAACCAATCACTTCGACCTCTACCTCTCTAACCTGCCATTTGGACAGTTGGTCTTAAGAAGCTATTTGTGTCAGGATCCCTGGGGACACATGCTGCTCAGAGCCCTTCAGAGTCGCAATAACAACTGCCAGGAGCATCCCCAGGCCTGCTCCCTGCAGCCGGTGCCCTGTGCCTGCAGGAGAGACGCCCAGGAGGGGTCACTTTATAAGCAGGACACGGGCACAGGGTCGGCCGTGTGGAAAGCTTTATACACAGTAAGTTATGTTCACTACAGTAGCTCGTCGTGTCCACCTCTGTGTGACCGCATGGACTGCAGCACGCCAGCCCTCCTGTCCATCACCAACTCCCGGAGTTTACTCAAACTTCATGTCCATTGAGTTGGTGATGCCATCCAACCATCTCATCCTCTGTCGTCCCCTTCTCCTCCTGCCCTCAATCTTTCCAGCATCATGGGTCTTTTTCAATGAGTCAGTTCTTCGCATCAGGTGCCAAAGTATTGGAGCTTCAGCTTCAGTATCAGTCCTTCTAATGAATATTCAGGACTGATTCCTTTAGCTGGACTGGTTGGATCTCCTTGCAGTCCAAGGGACTCTCAAAGTCTTTTCCAACACCAGAGTTCAAAAGCAACATTTCTTCGGCGCTCAGCTATCTTTATAGTCCAACTCTCAACTTTTCCATGACTACTGGAAAACCATAGTTTTGACTAGACAGAATTTGTTGGCAAAGTAATGTCTCTGCTTCTTAATATGCTGTCTAGGTTGGCCATAGCTTTTCTTCCAAGGAGCAAGCGCCTTTCAATTCCATGGCTGCAGTCACCATCTGCAGTGATTCTGGAGCCCAAGAGTCAAGTCTATTAGTTTCCAGTTTCCCCACCTGTTTGCCGTGAAGTGATGGGACCAGGTGCCATGACCTCAGTTTTCCTAATGTTGGGTTTGATCCGACTTTTTCACTCTCCTCTTTCACTTTCAGCAAGAGGCTCTTTAGTTCACACACACAGGAAAGATGCAGCATTTAGGAACGCAGAGTCCCATCTCAGGCCTCTCTCCACACCGTCACCCCTCCTCAGAGAAGCGCCCCCTCTTCCTCAGGGCTGAGGGGACGCACAGAGGAAGGAGGGCCCTGCCCCACCAGGGAGGAGGCCCACAGAGGAGGGACCCTGCTGTCCTGCCCAGAAGGAGACCCACCTTCCCGCTCCGGGGCTGGCACTGCCCTGACCTGGTCCCGATCCGAGAGGAATTTGTATCTCAGACGGCCCTCGGTCCTGACCCCTGAGCAGTCGTGGAAGCCGTGGACAGACTCGCCTTGAGGATTTGAGGGGAGCCCACGATGGCCCTGAGCTCAGGGGGACGCAGAAGGGGCACCTGGCCTGGTGCTAAAGAGGGGACAGCCCATGGAGCAGGGGCGGGGTCTGTCCCTGAGGGCTCTGGTCTCCAGATCACAGGATGTGTGTCTGGGCCTGGACAAGGGGCGGGGGGCACTCAGGGTCCATTCCTGAAGGTGGGTGGAGGGAGGCAGAGCTGGGCCCCCCGACAGAGCTCCCTGACAAGGCCTGGTGGCCTCTGCTCAGGGCTCCCAGCTGTGACTTCCCACTCCTGAGACCCACAGAGCCCCACCCCTGACAACCCCCTGGCCGCCCTCAGGGCCCGGGAGGGTCAGTGTGATGCACAGGATCCTTTGAATGAATGGACCCTCCCTCTCAGGCTATGAAGAGGGGAAGGAGCGGTGTGGGGCCGCTCTGCTCAGCTGTGGGGCCACAGACGGCAGGACGCCCTGACATGTCCACCATGGCCTGGTCCCCTCTGCTCCTCAGCCTGGGCGCTCTCTGCACAGGTGACTGGATGTGGGGACAGGGGAGGGGCCCTGGGAAGACACACGGGCCCTGCTCCCTGCTCTTGAGTCTGGACCCCAGAGTCACCATCTCTGTCTCTCCCTCTTCCAGGATCCTGGGCCAGGCTGTGCTGACTCAGCCACCCTGTTCCCCGAACTTTGGGTCAGAGGTGACCATCTCCTGCCCTGGAAGCAGCAACACAACCGGGGGTTATCATGTGAGCTGGTTCCAACAGCTCCCAGGATCGGCCCCCAGACTCCTGACCTATGGAAATGGCTAAAGATCCTCAGGGGTCCCGGATCGGTTCTCTGGCTCCAAGTCTGGCAGCTCGGCCTCTCTGACCACCCCAGTTCATGCTGAGGACGACGCTGATTATTGCTGCTTCTCATGGCTGATGGCTTGAAAGTTTGCCCAGTGCTTCAGGCCAGAGCAGAAGGAGACAAAGACCTGCTTCCCCCTCAGCCACGGGGCGCCAGGGCAAGGCGTCTGCCCCTCCCTTCCTGGAGTCCCTGAGGCCACGGAACCCAGCAGACTGGGTGTCCCCTGAGTGCAGCCCAGCTGCCCCCTCAGCCCGACTCCCCTCCCGAGGGCAGCGGCACACAGGGGGTGGGCACACGCCCCTGGATGACGGAGCTGCTCACACAGGTGCCCCCGGTTCCCAGGTCGGAGTCGGCAGCACAGAGCAGGGGGTCAGTGCCGCCTTGCTGGGTCCCTGGGCAGCGAACGCACATCCCTGAGCTTCCGCCACAGAAGCATCTCCTGTTAAAGGAAAAGGAAATGGAACCCAGAGTTTCTTCAAGCAATTTCCACACAGTCCAGGATCCAGGAAAAACTGTCACTTATATGAAGAACCAGGAAACTAAGTGTTGAAGGGAAGTGAGACACACGGACATCAGCGTGAGGTGGCCTAGATGATGAAACAGGGACAGATGTTTTTAGGGACAAGACATCAAATCTATTTGATGAGCACATACGAACACTTTTGGGTCCAAAGGAGAAGGAGATAAATGGAAGGGGGAAAAAAATAAATCATGGGAACAAGATAGTCAGAATCACTTGAAAATACAATGGGTGAAAATAAAAAAGAATCCTCTGTACACTATCAAAGACACGTAATATTTATTATTTGATTCATTTTTTTGGTCTCTGACAAAGTATTTGATAACAGGAAAAAAAGGCAGCCCTCCTTCTTCAAAGGCTTCCCCGTTTTCACGAGTGGTGAAGACCCACTTGCCAATGCAAGGGACATAGGAGATGTGGGCTCTGTCCCTGGGTGGGAAGATCCTCTGCAGCAAGAAACGGCAGCCCACTCCAGTGTTCTTGCCTGGAGAAGCCCATGGACAGACGGGCCTGGTGGGCTACAGTCCATGGGGTCGCAGAAGAGTCAAGACAGGACTGAGAACCAAGCAACTGAGCGGCAGCTTGCTCATCACGCCCACCCTGACCGTTCCCCGAGTGCGTCACCAGGGGGCGCTGTGCACCTGCTGGACCGGAGGCGCACCGGAGAAGGCAATGGCCACCCACTCCAGGACTCTCGCCTGGAGAATCCCAGGGACGGGGAGCCTGGTGGGCTGCAGTCCATGGGGTCTCGAAGAGTCGGACACGACTGAGGGACTTCACTTTCACTTTTCACGCATTGGAGGAGGAAATGGCAACCCACTCCAGTGTCTTGCCTGGAGAATCCCAGGGGCCGGGAGCCAGGTGGACTGCTGTCTATGGGGTCGCACAGGGTCGGACACGACTGAACCGATTAGCAGCAGCAGCAAACACTCCGACATGGTCCCCCTAAGCTGGCCCTGCTCCTGGCCTCAGCGGCCTGACTTGCACGTGACAGCAGGTGCTTCCTCTCAGGGGACAGACTCAGAGCCGCGGCCCCCAGGCCTCCTCCTGAGAGTGAAGCTGCACCCGGGGGCCGAGCACCCCGAATTGGAGGGTGAAGGGGTCACGGGGTCATGAGTCCCCACCCTCTTCCCAGAAAGAGAGGAGGGGAGGAGCCCCCAGAGCCCACCCCCGTGCACCCCTCCAGCTCTCCTCAGCCTGCGCCCGCTCCTCCTCATCTCTGCTCAGAGCCTGCCCTCCCCGCTCCCCTCACTCACGACTCTCCTTCCAGTCCTGGGCCTCTCTCTTTCTACAGACCTCCAGTGACCGTGTAGGTCTGTAGACCATGATCTCCATGGTCAGGAGCCAGCTCCCTCTGTCGGAAGATCATGGCCGT
>NW_017215674.1:0-13735 GCF_001704415.2 Capra hircus
TGCGTTTTAAGTGTTATTATTTCCTTTTGACATTACTGAGACTTTTAGTATTTGACTTGCTAGCTTCAGAAGGCATTGGATACCCTATCTTGAAAGAAAGAGAACTGCGGTATTAATGCCAGTAGGAAGAGTTCTAAAGCAAATGACCTGAAGTTCTTCTTGAAGAATACCTTAGCTTCAGAGACTCTAACACTGCTGAACTTATTAGGTAGGTTAATAATAAAGTCTATCTGATGGTACGGAACTGTCTACATCGATTCCTTGGTACAGAATAATGAAAGAGGTAGCAATGGGGAAAATTGAGCAACATGTGAAGATGGCAGACATCACTTGGAAAACTAAGTGAGTAAGGTGAAATCATGTAATAGTAGGGATGTGAGAGCTGAGGAGGATGATCATTGATAGTTGAAGACAAAGGAGCGAGTTACAGATGAAACCCCAACTAAGAACAGGCACACAGTAATTTGATTTGCCTTTTTCCTGGGCAATCTTGTCTGAGAAAAGAAAAGAAAAAATCAATTCTAATGAAGCTGATCTTTATAGGGAGCATGTTCAGAGTATAAAAGTAAAGAATGGGCAAAAGATGGGAGTTAAAATGTAACATAAAGTAACAAAAAATTTTTTAAGGTGCAAGGAGTAGATGAAATAACTACGAATATGTGAAAAACAACTTTGACTTACCTTTTTCCTCTGCAATTTTATCTGAGGGAAAGAAATGGAAAAGAAAAGCAGTTAAAAGAAGCCAGTGTTTCAGGGGAAGATTGGTGTGAAGTACCGAAGAAAAGAATAGGGACAGATGGAATTTAGGTAAAAGAAAAAAACGACAACATTTTCTTCAAGTGCAAATTCCATTTTAAAATAGCAAAAAAGAAGAGGCAAAAAACCTTTGACTTGCCTTTTTCCTGTGCAGTCTTATCTGAGAGGAGAAAAAATGAAAAAACAAATTAAAAGGGGCTGATCGTTACAGGGGAAGTGTGTGGTAAAGTAACAGAAGGAACGAATGGGAAAAGATGGAAGTTAGGTTTCAGAAAATGAGAGAACGTTGTCTCTTAAGTGCAAATAAACGATGAAACAATAATTAAGAACATGCAAAAACTTTTTTTTCACTTGCCTTTTTCTGGTTTAATCTTATCTGAGTAAGATAAGCGGGAAGAAAATATTTATGAATAACAAGAAGAGGGGAAATAAATTTCATCAAAATGCTGGCCCATTGTCAAAAACAAGAGGGCAGATATCTGAAAACCCTTCTATAGTTTACTCCATAGGTCAAATGAACCACTACTGTGGAACTGGAAAGGTGATGCTCCACAGGACATCCTGCATTCAGGGCATTGTTGTATTACATGCCACCACCCCATGTCAACTCCTGGAGCAAATATAGCAAAGACACATAATGAATCAATGAGAGGATGTGGACTAGGACTGCTAGGACAAACAATATCCATCATTCATCGCTCAGTGGACCTTCATTTTATCAGGGTGCAGTGCAAACAGGCACCGTCATGTGAAGTGTTTGTTTACTGGTGAGCCTTTGGAGGCTTGCCTGGTAGCTAGTTATTTGCCTGCCGTGCAGGAGACCGCCAGTGATGCCGGAGATCCAGGATCCTTCCCTGGTTTGGGAAGATCCCCTGGACAAGGAAATGGCAACCCACTCCAGTATTCTTGCCTGGAGAATCCCATGGACAGAGGAGCTGGCAGGTTATAGTCCAAGGGGGTTGCAAAGAATCAGAGATGACTGAAGTGACTTGGCACACATGCAAACAAGAAAGGAATGCTTGGGACTAGGATCAATATCAGCAGAAGATTTAGACTCAAGACTACATTTGACCAAAGAAGGACATCAAAACGGACTCATCTTTCACAGGACAAAAGATAGTGAAAATTGCCAAACAAGTAATCGCTCCAGGTTTGGGGAAAAAATATCAGTTGCATAAATGTTGGTCCTGATCTTTGACATTTCTGACAGTGCCCAAAGATTTGGTGTCTCTAGAAATACATATAAGGTATAACCCAGGTGGCTATTAGTCAAATGCCCTTCATCTCACCACGTCTTAGTGAAACTGTGGGAAGTCTCCGAAGAAAAAACAAGCCAGTGTTTCTGAGGGGAGAGTGGGGTGGAGTACAAAGAGAAAGAATGGGATGTGGGAAACAGAAAATGACAGAACTTAATGAAGAGAAGTCCAGCACAACATTTGGAGAGAAACGTGTATACACCCAGGAGAAGATCAAGCCCATACATGACATACCAATAAAAAGGCAGAGCATATTATAGTCACTCAAAAAAGAGTCTTTCAAAAAGGCATTTTGGAGGAGGGAGTTGTTAGAAAATTTACCGAGATTGTGCTGCAGCACTTCTGAAAAAGAAAATGGAAGCATCCATGTAAATATATTGTGAGGGAATCGTGAAGAAAATCCAGTGTGTTCAAAACCATTTGTATTAACATGAAACAAATCAAGATGCAGATAAATATAGATCATTGTTTGCAATAAACACACACAAACATAGAGACACTAGCTGAGAGCTCACGCTTATCCAGAGAACAGTCTGCAGCAGTGCACACAGAAATAAAGAAGAGAATTTACTGAGTGAGAAATATCTTAGGAATACCATATATGATGACTGCGTTTTAAGTGTTATTATTTCCTTTTGACATTACTGAGACTTTTAGTATTTGACTTGCTAGCTTCAGAAGGCATTGGATACCCTATCTTGAAAGAAAGAGAACTGCGGTATTAATGCCAGTAGGAAGAGTTCTAAAGCAAATGACCTGAGTTCTTCTTGAAGAATACCTTAGCTTCAGAGACTCTAACACTGCTGAACTTATTAGGTAGGTTAATAATAAAGTCTATCTGATGGTACGGAACTGTCTACATCGATTCCTTGGTACAGAATAATGAAAGAGGTAGCAATGGGGAAATTGAGCAACATGTGAAGATGGCAGACATCACTTGGAAAACTAAGTGAGTAAGGTGAAATCATGTAATAGTAGGGATGTGAGAGCTGAGGAGGATGATCATTGATAGTTGAAGACAAAGGAGCGAGTACAGATGAAACCCCAACTAAGAACAGGCACACAAGTAATTTGATTTGCCTTTTTCCTGGGCAATCTTGGTCTGAAGAAAGAAAAGAAAAAATCAATTCTAATGAAGCCTGATCTTTATAGGAGCATGTTCAGAGTATAAAAGTAAAGAATGGCAAAAGATGGGAGTTTAAAAATGTAACATAAAGTAACAAAAAATTTTTTAAGGTGCAAGGAGTAGATGAAATAACTACGAATATGTGAAAAACAACTTTGACTTACCTTTTTCCTCTGCAATTTTATCTGAGGGAAAGAAAATGGAAAAGAAAAGCAGTTAAAAGAAGCCAGTGTTTCAGGGGAAGATTAGGTGTGAAGTACCGAAAGAAAAGAATAGGACAGATGGAATTTAGGTAAAAGAAAAAACGGACAACATTTTCTTCAAGTGCAATTCCATTTAAATAGCAAAAAAGAAGAGGCAAAAAACCTTTTGACTTGCCTTTTTCCTGTTGCAGTCTTATCTGAGAGGAAAAAAATGAAAAAACAAATTAAAAGGGCTGATCGTTACAGGGGAAGTGTGTGGTAAAGTAACAGAAGGAACGAATGGAAAAGATGGAAGTAGGTTTCAGAAAATGAGAGAACGTTGTCTTAAAGTGCAAATAAACGATGAAACAATAATTAAGAACATGCCAAAAACTTTTTTTCACTTGCCTTTTTCTGGTTTAATCTTATCTGAGTAAGATAAGCGGGAAGAAAATATTTATGAATAACAAGAAGAGGGGAAATAAATTTCATCAAAATGCTGGCCCATTGTCAAAACAAGAGGGCAGATATCTGAAACCCTTCTATAGTTTACTCCATAGGTCAAATGAACCACTACTGTGGAACTGGAAAGGTGATGCTCCACAGGACATCCTGCATTCAGGGCATTGTTGTATTACATGCCACCACCCCCATGTCAACTCCTGGAGCAAATATAGCAAAGACACATAATGAATCAATGAGAGGATGTGGACTAGGACTGCTAGGGACAAACAATATTCCATCATTCATCGCTTCCAGTGGACCTTCATTTATCAGGGTGCAGTGCAAACAGGCACCTCATGTGAAGTGTTTGTTTACTGGTGAGCCTTTGGAGGCTTGCCTGGTAGCTCAGTTATTTGCCTGCCTGCAGGAGACCGCCAGTGATGCCGGAGATCCAGGATCCTTCCCTGGTTTGGAAGATCCCCTGGACAAGGAAATTGGCAACCCACTCCAGTATTCTTGCCTGGAGAATCCCATGGACAGAGGAGCTGGGCAGGTTATAGTCCAAGGGGGTTGCAAAGAATCAGAGATGACTGAAGTGACTTTGCACACATGCAAACAAGAAAGGAATGCTTGGGACTAGGATCAATATCAGCAGAAGATTTAGACTCAAGACTACATTTGACCAAAGAAGGACATCAAAACGGACTCATCTTTCACAGGACAAAAGATAGTGAAAATTGCCAAACAAGTAATCGCTCCAGGTTTGGGGAAAAAATATCAGTTGCATAAATGTTGGTCCTGATCTTTGACATTTCTGACAGTGCCCCAAAAGATTTGGTGTCTCTAGAAATACATATAAGGTATAACCCAGGTGGCTATTAGTCAAATGCCCTTCATCTCACCACGTCTTAGTGAAACTGTGGGAAGTCTCCGAAGAAAAAACAAGCCAGTGTTTCTGAGGGAGAGTGGGGTGGAGTACAAAGAGAAAGAATGGGATGTGGGAAACAGAAAATGACAGAACTTAATGAAGAGAAGTCCAGCACAACATTTGGAGAGAACGTGTATACACCCAGGAGAAGATCAAGCCCATACATGACATACCAATAAAAAGGCAGAGCATATTATAGTCACTCAAAAAAGAGTCTTCAAAAAGGCATTTTGGAGGAGGGAGTTGTTAGAAAATTTACCGAGATTGTGCTGCAGCACTTCTGAAAAAGAAAATGGAAGCATCCATGTAAATATATTGTGAGGGAATCGTGAAGAAAATCCAGTGTGTTCAAAACCATTTGTATCTAACATGAAGCAAATCAAGATGCAGATAAATATCAGATCAGTGTTTGCCAATAAACACACACAATCATAGAGACACTAGCTGAGAGCTCACACTTATCCAGAGAACAGTCTGCAGCAGTGCACACCAGAAATAAAGAAGAGAATTTACTGACTGAGAAATATCTCAGGAATAGCATAGAAGATGACTCGTTTTAAGTGTTATTATTTCCTTTTGACATTACTGAGACTTTTTAGTGTTTGACTTGCTAGCTTTAGAAGGCATTGGATACCCTATCTTGAAAGAAAGAGAACTGTGGTATTAATGCCAGTAGGAAGCGTTCTAAAGCAAATGACCTGAGTTCTTCTTGAAGAATACCTTAGCATCAGAAACTATAAAACTGCTGAACTTATTAGGCATGTTAACAATAAAGTCTATCTGACAGTACGGAACTGTCTACATTGATTCCATGGCAAAGACAAATGAAAGAGGTAGGAATGAGGGAAACTGAGCAACATGTGAAGACGGCAGACATCACTTGGAAAACTAAATGAGGAAGATGAAATCATGTAACAGTAAGGATGTGAGAGTTGAGGAGGAAGATCATTGATAGTTGAAGACAAAGGAGAGAGTTACAGATGAAACCCCAGCTAAGAACAGGCACACAACAATTTGACTTGCCTTTTCCTGGGTAATCTTGTCCAAGAAAAGAAAAGAAAAAATCAGTTCTAAAGAAGTCAGTCTTTATATGGGAGGCGTGTTCAGAGTATAAAAGGAAAGAATGGCAAAAGATGGGATTTAAAATGCAACATAAAATGACAGAATTTTTTTTAAGGTGCAAGGAATAGATGAAACAACCAAGAATATGTGAAAAAAAAACTTTGACTTACCTTTTTCCTGTGCAATCTTATCTGAGAAAAAAAAGAAGAGAAACGCAGTTTAAAAAGCCAGTTGTTTTAGAGAATATAGGTGTGAAATACAAAAGGAAAGAATAGGAAAAGATGGAATGTAGGTAACAAAACAAGGACAATTTTGTTTTCTTAAAGTGCAAGTTACAGGTTAAACAACAAATAAGAACAGGCAAAGAAAATTTTGACTTGCCTTTGTCCTATACAGTCTTATCCAAGCAAAGGAAAAGAAAAAAAAAGCAATTCAAAAGATGCTGATCTTCAGAGGGGAAGTGTGTGGTAAAGTAAAAGAAGGGAAGAATGAGAAAAGATGGAAGTTAGGTTACAGAAAATGACAGAACTTTTTTAAGGTGCAAAGAACAGATGAAACAACAGTTAAGAACATGCAAATACATTTGTTTGACTCACCTTTTTCCTGTTTAATCTTGTCTGAAGAAAAAAGAAGAAAAATATATTTTGTCAAAACGCAGCCCAATCTCCAAAAAAAAAAAAAGGGGGGGGCAGCAATTTGAACCCTTCTATAGCTGATTCCATAGGTCAAATTAAACACTATTTTGGGAGTTGGAAAGGGGAAGCGTCTGCAGTCAGGGGCATTGTTGTATTACATCCCCCCACCCCCATCTCCAACTCCTGGAGCAAACTTAGCAAAGACAGATAGCGACTCAACGAGAGGACGTAGAATAGGACTGCTGGGACAAAAAATGTCCATCGTTCATCATTCAGTGGACCTTCTTTGTCAGGGTACAGTTTAAAAAGCAGGATGATGTGAAGTGTTTGTTGACTGGTGAGCCTTTGGAGGCTTTCCTGGTAGCTCAGTTATTTGCCTGCCATGCAGGAGACCACCTGTGATGCAGGAGTTCAGGTTAAATCCCAGGTTTGGGAAGGTCCCCTGGAGAAGGACATGGCACCCCACTCCAATATTCTTGCCTGAAGAATCCCATGGACAGAGGAGCTGGCAGGTTATAGTCCAAGGGGGTTGCAAAGAATCAGAGATGACTGAAGTGACTTAGCACACATGCAAACAAGAAAGGAATGCTTGGGACTAGGATCAATATCAGTGGAAGATTTAGACTCAAGACTACATTTGACCAAAGAAGGACATCAAAACGGACATCTTTCACAGGACAAAAGATAGTGAAAATTGCCAAACAAGTAATCGCTCCAGGTTTGGGGAAAAAATATCAGTTGCATAAATGTTGGTCCTGATCTTTGACATTTCTGACAGTGCCCCAAAGATTTGGTGTCTCTAGAAATACATATAAGGTATAACCCAGGTGGCTATTAGTCAAATGCCCTTCATCTCACCACGTCTTAGTGAAACTGTGGGAAGTCTCCGAAGAAAAAACAAGCCAGTGTTTCTGAGGGGAGAGTGGGGTGGAGTACAAAGAGAAAGAATGGGATGTGGGAAACAGAAAATGACAGAACTTAATGAAGAGAAGTCCAGCACAACATTTGGAGAGAAACGTGTATACACCCAGGAGAAGATCAAGCCCATACATGACATACCAATAAAAAGGCAGAGCATATTATAGTCACTCAAAAAAGAGTCTTTCAAACAGGCATTTTGGAGGAGGGAGTTGTCAGAAAATTTACCGAGATTGTGCTGCAGCACTTCTGAAAAAGAAAATGGAAGCATCCATGTAAATATATTGTGAGGGAATCATGAAGAAAATCCAGTGTGTTCAAAACCATTTGTATCTAACATGAAGCAAATCAAGATGCAGATAAATATCAGATCAGTGTTTGCCAATAAACACACACAATCATAGAGACACTAGCTGAGAGCTCACGCTTATCCAGAGAACAGTCTGCAGCAGTGCACACAGAAATAAAGAAGAGAATTTACTGACTGAGAAATATCTCAGGAATAGCATAGAAGATGACTCGTTTTAAGTGTTATTATTTCCTTTTGACATTACTGAGACTTTTAGTGTTTGACTTGCTAGCTTTAGAAGGCATTGGATACCCTATCTTGAAAGAAAGAGAACTGTGGTATTAATGCCAGTAGGAAGCGTTCTAAAGCAAATGACCTGAGTTCTTCTTGAAGAATACCTTAGCATCAGAAACTATAAAACTGCTGAACTTATTAGGCATGTTAACAATAAAGTCTATCTGACAGTACGGAACTGTCTACATTGATTCCATGGCAAAGACAAATGAAAGAGGTAGGAATGAGGGAAACTGAGCAACATGTGAAGACGGCAGACATCACTTGGAAAACTAAATGAGGAAGATGAAATCATGTAACAGTAAGGATGTGAGAGTTGAGGAGGAAGATCATTGATAGTTGAAGACAAAGGAGAGAGTTACAGATGAAACCCCAGCTAAGAACAGGCACACAACAATTTGACTTGCCTTTATCCTGGGTAATCTTGTCCAAGAAAAGAAAAGAAAAAATCAGTTCTAAAGAAGTCAGTCTTTATATGGGAGGCGTGTTCAGAGTATAAAAGGAAAGAATGGCAAAAGATGGGATTTAAAATGCAACATAAAATGACAGAATTTTTTTTAAGGTGCAAGGAATAGATGAAACAACTAAGAATATGTGAAAAAAAAACTTTGACTTACCTTTTTCCTGTGCAATCTTATCTGAGAAAAAAAAGAAGAGAAACGCAGTTTAAAAAGCCAGTTGTTTTAGAGAATATAGGTGTGAAATACAAAAGGAAAGAATAGGAAAAGATGGAATGTAGGTAACAAAACAAGGACAACTTTGTTTTCTTAAAGTGCAAGTTACAGGTTAAACAACAAATAAGAACAGGCAAAGAAAATTTTGACTTGCCTTTGTCCTATACAGTCTTATCCAAGCAAAGGAAAAGAAAAAAAAAAAGCAATTCAAAAGATGCTGATCGTCACAGGGGAAGTGTGTGGTAAAGTAAAAGAAGGGAAGAATGAGAAAAGATGGAAGTTAGGTTACAGAAAATGACAGAACTTTTTTAAGGTGCAAAGAACAGATGAAACAACAGTTAAGAACATGCAAATACATTTGTTTGACTCACCTTTTTCCTGTTTAATCTTGTCTGAAGAAAAAAGAAGAAAAATATATTTTGTCAAAACGCAGCCCAATCTCCAAAAAAAAAGGGGGGGGCAGCAATTTGAACCCTACTATAGCTGATTCCATAGGTCAAATTAAACACTATTTTGGGAGTTGGAAAGGGGAAGCGTCTGCAGTCAGGGGCATTGTTGTATTACATTCCCCCACCTCCATCTCCAACTCCTGGAGCAAACTTAGCAAAGACAGATAGCGACTCAACGAGAGGACGTAGAATAGGACTGCTGGGACAAAAAAATGTCCATCGTTCATCATTCAGTGGACCTTCTTTGTCAGGGTACAGTTTAAAAAGCAGGATGATGTGAAGTGTTTTGTTGACTGGTGAGCCTTTGGAGGCTTTCCAGGTAGCTCAGTTATTTGCCTGCCATGCAGGAGACCACCTGTGATGCAGGAGTTCAGGTTAAATCCCAGGTTTGGGAAGGTCCCCTGGAGAAGGACATGGCACCCCACTCCAATATTCTTGCCTGAAGAATCCCATGGACAGAGGAGCTGGCAGGTTATAGTCCAAGGGGGTTGCAAAGAATCAGAGATGACTGAAGTGACTTAGCACACATGCAAACAAGAAAGGAATGCTTGGGACTAGGATCAATATCAGTGGAAGATTTAGACTCAAGACTACATTTGACCAAAGAAGGACATCAAAACGGACATCTTTCACAGGACAAAAGATAGTGAAAATTGCCAAACAAGTAATCGCTCCAGGTTTGGGGAAAAAATATCAGTTGCATAAATGTTGGTCCTGATCTTTGACATTTCTGACAGTGCCCCCAAAGATTTGGTGTCTCTAGAAATACATATAAGGTATAACCCAGGTGGCTATTTAGTCAAATGCCCTTCATCTCACCACGTCTTAGTGAAACTGTGGGAAGTCTCCGAAGAAAAAAACAAGCCAGTGTTTCTGAGGGGAGAGTGGGGTGGAGTACAAAGAGAAAGAATGGGATGTGGGAAACAGAAAATGACAGAACTTAATGAAGAGAAGTCCAGCACAACATTTGGAGAGAAACGTGTATACACCCAGGAGAAGATCAAGCCCATACATGACATACCAATAAAAAGGCAGAGCATATTATAGTCACTCAAAAAAGAGTCTTTCAAACAGGCATTTTGGAGGAGGGAGTTGTCAGAAAATTTACCGAGATTGTGCTGCAGCACTTCTGAAAAAGAAAATGGAAGCATCCATGTAAATATATTGTGAGGGAATCATGAAGAAATCCAGTGTGTTCAAAACCATTTGTATCTAACATGAAGCAAATCAAGATGCAGATAAATATCAGATCAGTGTTTGCCAATAAACCACACACAATCATAGAGACACTAGCTGAGAGCTCACGCTTATCCAGAGAACAGTCCTGCAGCAGTGCACACAGAAATAAAGAAGAGAATTTACTGACTGAGAAATATCTCAGGAATAGCATAGAAGATGACTCGTTTTAAGTGTTATTATTTCCTTTTGACATTACTGAGACTTTTAGTGTTTGACTTGCTAGCTTTAGAAGGCATTGGATACCCTATCTTGAAAGAAAGAGAACTGTGGTATTAATGCAGTAGGAAGCGTTCTAAAGCAAATGACCTGAGTTCTTCTTGAAGAATACCTTAGCATCAGAAACTATAAAACTGCTGAACTTATTAGGCATGTTAACAATAAAAGTCTATCTGACAGTACGGAACTGTCTACATTGATTCCATGGCAAAGACAAATGAAAGAGGTAGGAATGAGGGAAACTGAGCAAACATGTGAAGACGGGCAGACATCACTTGGAAAACTAAATGAGGAAGATGAAATCATGTAACAGTAAGGATGTGAGAGTTGAGGAGGAAGATCATTGATAGTTGAAGACAAAGGAGAGAGTTACAGATGAAACCCCAGCTAAGAACAGGCACACAACAATTTGACTTGCCTTTATCCTGGTAATCTTGTCCAAGAAAAGAAAAGAAAAAATCAGTTCTAAAGAAGTCAGTCTTTATATGGGAGGCGTGTTCAGAGTATAAAAGGAAAGAATGGCAAAAGATGGGATTTAAAATGCAACATAAAATGACAGAATTTTTTAAGGTGCAAGGAATAGATGAAACAACTAAGATATGTGAAAAAAAACTTTGACTTACCTTTTTCCTGTGCAATCTTATCTGAGAAAAAAAGAAGAGAAACGCAGTTTAAAAAGCCAGTTGTTTTAGAGAATATAGGTGTGAAATACAAAAGGAAAGAATAGGAAAGATGAATGTAGGTAACAAAACAAGGACAACTTTGTTTTCTTAAAGTGCAAGTTACAGGTTAAACAACAAATAAGAACAGGCAAAGAAAATTTTGACTTGCCTTTGTCCTATACAGTCTTATCCAAGCAAAGGAAAAGAAAAAAAAAAAGCAATTCAAAAGATGCTGATCGTTCACAGGGGAAGTGTGTGGTAAAGTAAAAGAAGGGAAGAATGAGAAAAGATGGAAGTTAGGTTACAGAAAATGACAGAACTTTTTTAAGGTGCAAAGAACAGATGAAACAACAGTTAAGAACATGCAAATACATTTGTTTGACTCACCTTTTTCCTGTTTAATCTTGTCTGAAGAAAAAAGAAGAAAAATATATTTTGTCAAAACGCAGCCCAATCTCCAAAAAAAAAGGGGGGGCAGCAATTTGAACCCTACTATAGCTGATTCCATAGGTCAAATTAAACACTATTTTGGGAGTTGGAAAGGGGAAGCGTCTGCAGTCAGGGGCATTGTTGTATTACATTCCCCCACCTCCATCTCCAACTCCTGGAGCAAACTTAGCAAAGACAGATAGCGACTCAACGAGAGGACGTAGAATAGGACTGCTGGGACAAAAAATGTCCATCGTTCATCATTCAGTGGACCTTCTTTGTCAGGGTACAGTTTAAAAAGCAGGATGATGTGAAGTGTTTGTTGACTGGTGAGCCTTTGGAGGCTTTCCAGGTAGCTCAGTTATTTGCCTGCCATGCAGGAGACCACCTGTGATGCAGGAGTTCAGGTTAAATCCCAGGTTTGGGAAGGTCCCCTGGAGAAGGACATGGCACCCCACTCCAATATTCTTGCCTGAAGAATCCCATGGACAGAGGAGCTGGCAGGTTATAGTCCAAGGGGGTTGCAAAGAATCAGAGATGACTGAAGTGACTTAGCACACATGCAAACAAGAAAGGAATGCTTGGGACTAGGATCAATATCAGTGGAAGATTTAGACTCAAGACTACATTTGACCAAAGAAGGACATCAAAACGGACTCATCTTTCACAGGACAAAAGATAGTGAAAATTGCCAAACAAGTAATCGCTCCAGGTTTGGGGAAAAAATATCAGTTGCATAAATGTTGGTCCTGATCTTTGACATTTCTGACAGTGCCCCAAAGATTTGGTGTCTCTAGAAATACATATAAGGTATAACCCAGGTGGCTATTAGTCAAATGCCCTTCATCTCACCACGTCTTAGTGAAACTGTGGGAAGTCTCCGAAGAAAAAACAAGCCAGTGTTTCTGAGGGGAGAGTGGGGTGGAGTACAAAGAGAAAGAATGGGATGTGGGAAACAGAAAATGACAGAACTTAATGAAGAGAAGTCCAGCACAACATTTGGAGAGAAACGTGTATACACCCAGGAGAAGATCAAGCCCATACATGACATACCAATAAAAAGGCAGAGCATATTATAGTCACTCAAAAAAGAGTCTTTCAAAAAGGCATTTTGGAGGAGGGAGTTGTTAGAAAATTTACCGAGATTGTGCTGCAGCACTTCTGAAAAAGAAAATGGAAGCATCCATGTAAATATATTGTGAGGGAATCGTGAAGAAAATCCAGTGTGTTCAAAACCATTTGTATCTAACATGAAGCAAATCAAGATGCAGATAAATATCAGATCAGTGTTTGCCAATAAACACACACAATCATAGAGACACTAGCTGAGAGCTCACACTTATCCAGAGAACAGTCTGCAGCAGTGCACACAGAAATAAAGAAGAGAATTTACTGACTGAGAAATATCTCAGGAATAGCATAGAAGATGACTCGTTTTAAGTGTTATTATTTCCTTTTGACATTACTGAGACTTTTAGTGTTTGACTTGCTAGCTTTAGAAGGCATTGGATACCCTATCTTGAAAGAAAGAGAACTGTGGTATTAATGCCAGTAGGAAGCGTTCTAAAGCAAATGACCTGAGTTCTTCTTGAAGAATACCTTAGCATCAGAGACTCTAAAAACTGCTGAACTTATTAGGCATGTTAACAATAAAGTCTATCTGACAGTACGGAACTGTCTACATTGATTCCATGGCAAAGACAAATGAAAGAGGTAGGAATGAGGGAAACTGAGCAACATGTGAAGACGGCAGACATCACTTGGAAAACTAAATGAGGAAGATGAAATCATGTAACAGTAAGGATGTGAGAGTTGAGGAGGAAGATCATTGATAGTTGAAGACAAAGGAGAGAGTTACAGATGAAACCCCAGCTAAGAACAGGCACACAACAATTTGACTTGCCTTTTTCCTGGTAAATCTTGTCCAAGAAAAGAAAAGAAAAAATCAGTTCTAAAGAAGTCAGTCTTTATATGGGAGGCGTGTTCAGAGTATAAAAGAAAGAATGGCAAAAAGATGGATTAAAAATGCAACATAAAAAATGACAGAATTTTTTTTAAGGTGGCAAAGGAATAGATCAAACAACCAAGAAAATATGTGAAAAAAAAACTTTGACTTACCTTTTTCCTGTGCAATCTTATCTGAGAAAAAAAAGAAGAGAAAAGCGCAGTTTAAGAA
>NW_017215675.1:0-13733 GCF_001704415.2 Capra hircus
GATGCTGGGAGGGATTGGGCGCAGGAGGAGAAGGGGACGACCGAGGATGAGATGGCTGGATGGCATCACACGGACTCGAGGGACGAGTGAAACTCCGGGAGATGGGGATGAACAGGGAGGCCTGGCGTGCTGCGACTCATGGGGTCGCAAAGAGTCGGACACGACTGAGCGACTGAACGGAACGGAACTGGAGGCAGGCAGGAATGAAAGCCTCCTCCCACGGAGGGGAAGCTGCCAAGGGAAGACGGCTGCTTCGACGCACGTCCGTGATCCTCGCACGCACGAGCGGGGTTTCCTGGGTGACAGAAAAGGAGGAGACTCCTTTGGCCTGACGCGAGGCGAGTGTGTCCCTCGGCCACCCTCCCCACCCCCAGCCCCCTTCCTCCGCACGGTGCCGAAAGGGGCAGTCTCAAGGTGGAGACGTGGAATGGGGGGATGGGGATGGGGATGGGGATGGGAAGAGGGGTGGGTGGGGCGGATCACCATTCAATGGAGAGAAGCTCGAGGCGAAGTCAAAGGCTCTGACTTGACTGGAAAGCTTTCTGCATTTGAATGAAGCTATCGGACGAGGCCCTGCAGGGGGAGGGTGGGGGAGGGTGGCGGTGGGGCCCACAGACAATAGCCCCTGCCTGCCTGCCTGCCTGCCTGCCTGCCTGCCTGCCTGCCTGCCTGCCTGCCTGCCTGCCGCCGCCTGCCGGGCTGAGGAGGCCCTCTGGCGGCGGCGGGGTCACGCTCCCGACTCCTGCAGCTCAACTCGGTCCCTTCAAGGAAACTCCTGGGGTGACTCCTGTCCAGGGAATCATCCAAATGGGCCTGTTTCTGAAAAAGGCCCGAGTCACAGCTGTGACAGATTCTGTGGATCTCTTGACCTGCACCCTCCCTCCCATCCTGTCAGATCCTTTGGACACGCTTGAAGAGTCTTTGGCTCGGCCAGAAAACAGGCTGAGATAAACAAATACGTTTTGGTCTTTTTTTTTTTTTTCTTCTTTTTGAACAGGGCGAAAACGATGCATGGCCGTGGATTGGAGAGAAACCTGCTCCCCTCGCGCGCGCCTGAAGGCAGGGAGTTCTCAGCGGACAGAAATGACATTCAGAAATGAACCGTTTACACTTGTTGACTATGCCAGAACAAATAGTAACACCAAACTTTGATAAAGTGCTGTGATTTCCTTCTGGAGGTTTCAGACCTCTCTATTGACCTTTAAGTCGATCATCAGTGTGTTGTCCGTCTCACTGCGACAAAGCCCTGCTCCCATCCTAACCTCTCTGAGATCTGTGATTTCCACCCGATGGACAGAGTCATCACACGCCTTAGATCCAACCCAGCTCGTCACACAACAGCGTGGACGGGCACGTGCGTGGCGTGGGCGCGTGGGCAGGTGGGTGGGTGGGTGGGTGGGTGCGTGGCTGGGTGCCTGCGTGCGTGCATGCGTGGGTGGGTGGGTGCGTCCGTGCGTGCGTCCCTGTGCCTTTCACCTTTCAGATGATGAACCCCGCCCCCTCACCTCTCCCGCCCCCCGCCCCCCCCCACACTGCATTGTCCTTCGCCCAGCTGTGTCTCTGTGCCACCCACCCTCCCACCACACCCACAACCACAGGCGCACCACACACCACACGCATGCCCGCACGCACACCCTGCCTGCACACCGCGCACACACACATCCCGACGCAGACACACACACACACACACACACACACGCACACAGCACACGCACACACACACGCAGCCCGTTCGCACCCCGCTCGCACAGGCCGCACACCACACACTGCCCCCTACCCCCTACACGCACGCACGCTGCGTTGTCCTTTGCCTGGCTGTGTCTCTGGGCCACTGTCTCTGCACGCCCCACCCCCTTCCGGCCACGGCCACGCCCACACCCACTGGCGCATCCCACACGCACACACCCATGGTGCCCACCCGACACACGCTCGGCCTCACGTGGAACCTATACACACACCGCACACATTACCCCTCCCCCCCCACACCCACGCAGCACCACCTGCGCGTGCCCAGACACACCACACGCCGCCTCCTGCCGGGGTCCAGCCCCGTCGGATCCAGGGAATTCGAAGGTGGGGACGGCGTTGGCGTCCTTGGATACGTACATATCGAATGACAGAGATATAGAGAGATTAGAAACGCATAGTGTCGTAGGAAAATGAGCGGAGGAAAAGAGGCTGAATCCCTTGGGATTCGGCCAGAGAAACGGGGAGCAGGAAAGAAGCGACATGCGGGTATCAGTCTTTCCGGAAACGGATCCGATTTCTTTCGTGTGGGGTTTGCTTCTATCCCTTCTGTGACATATAGGGATGAATACAGAGTCCCGCGGGGGGCCAGGAGTCCCGACCTTTCTCAGAATCAGGTGCTTCACGTAAATGTACGAGAAAAACAAACAAAAACAAGCAAACAAAAAAACCAAACAGGTCTTAGGGATGTGACCTAATCTTCTGGCCGTGAGGCCTGCTGACATGTGACGATCCTTTCTTTCTGATCCCCAAAACACTTCTGTGTTCCAAGGGTGTTTTTTTTCTTAAACCAGGCACCACCCTCCAGATAAAGTGACATTCCTGTAGGGTGAGGTGTCGTGAGTTCCAATCAAGAAAGGAACGGATCGAACCCAAAGTTCACATGAGTCGTCTGAAAGGGGACTCCTTATGTCTCCTCGATGCTAGTTATATTCACGATAAGGGCAGGGAATATGGAGATGGAGCAGCAACCATCAGCCCAACCCACGAAAATCCTTTCCCCGATGTTGCCCTGAAGGTCTATGTCGTCTTCGGAGAGTGATGGAGTGACCTGTTTGCATAGCAAGGACACAGGGATGGATCACAAAGGACAGGGATCTATTCCCAAAGAGACCATTCCTTCACTCAAAAAGTCTAGTCTTGCTCCCCTTAAGAACGACCCCTCTTTCCTTTTCTGCATTCCAACGACATGGATTCATCGATTCCCAGGTGCCTAAGGATATGGAGGCCTGGCGGCCATCGTGGACTCGACCGTGAGAAAAGCCCTGTGCTCGTGAAGACTCTCCAGAGACTCCCAGACTCTCTGTGCTGTGTACGGTGGAGAGGGAGGCGACGCTCGTGTGCGTCGTGGCGGGAGGGTGGGTGACCCTGTCACGCGAGCTGGTCTGTCGGCGGAGAGGTTTGACCTGAGACGCCCTCGTCACCCCCAGGGCCGAGAATGAGCCGTCGTGATCGGCCCGACACGTGAAACACCCTTCACCCACGTCGTTCCTGACCGACCCGCTGGACTCCTCATTTCTAGGGAGACTCTGGCTTTGGGGGTAGATGCTCGGGAGCGGGGGGTTTCCTGAGGCTTGATCACGCCTTTGCGTGTGCCAAGCCTCCTTCCTCGTGACCTTGGCCATGGGCGGAGTTCCTCACGCTGGCCCCGGCCATGACAAGTCAACATGTTGTGTGTAAGTGTGTGATCCTTTTTGTCTGGAAACTGTTTCAAAACCGTTTCCTAAATGGATTGGAGAGAAACCTGCTCCCCTCGCGCGCCTGAAGGCAGGGAGTTCTCAGCGGGACAGAACCTGCCTTCACTTCTCAGGGGGACCGGGACGGTCCCCTCACCTCGTGCACCCCCAACCCCGAGCCCAGTCCCGGCCCCTCCCCTCCCCGCCCCACCCACCCACCCACCCACCCAGACACCACACACACATACACACACACACACCCACACACACACACACACACACACACAGGCGCGCGCGCACGCTCACCCGGACCCGGCTCCCACCCCATCTCCCCAACCTCACACCCCCCCCACCCCACCCCACCCCGCCCCTCCCCGGCGACGAGGGGGGCCCGGGGAGGGGTGGCCTGTCTCAGCCCCGGCTCTGAGACGTCCTCTGGGGCACCGCTCTCGGCCGGGACGCCGGCCCGCCGCCCTGCCGCTCGGTGTCCGTCCCCATCAGCCGTGTCCCCGAAAGGCGCGCGAGCTCGCGGACAACAAAGAGCGCGCCCAGACAGCACCGAAGGGTCCTCCTGAGCCCGACACGGCCGCGCGTACGGATCCACGTAGAGGTCGCGGGTCTCCCCGTCGGATGCACGAATAGGATCCACACAGCCTCGATTGTGTTTCCGCTTCGATGGGCCGCCCTCTCCGGAGAGATCGTGTGGGTCAGCAAGCGAGCCAGCACGGAAGGGAACGAAACCGAAACCGCAGCCAAGTCGAGGGAGCGCTGAGCCCGAGGAACTCGCCGATCCCGTGGCGTCATTGGCCACACACAGCCTTTCGGTGCTGAGCCCGAGGAACTCGCCGATCCCGTGGCGTCATTGGCCACACACAGCCTTTCTCGATGGCAGAGAGAGATGTGGCACGGATCCCCGTGTGGGTCGTTCGTGCCCGAAACCACGCGACGGAGAGTGATCGTGTCTCATTCGAATCCTCTCTAAAAAGATACACCAGGTCCCATGAGGGAATGGTATCTTGGAGGGCAAAAGGGGATGACATGTGACAGGAAAATCAAAGTGGAATCGGCATCGCCAAGAGAGCGCCGCCCCAAAATAGAGAAGGGGAGGGCCGTGGAGGAAGAGGTCTGTGTCTCAGTCTGGAAACTCGGAGCACCTCCTGGGGAACAGAGGCCTCCGGATCATCGAAACAGTGTTCCCGACATTCAAGACCCCTATCACACACACCCTCCCCTTTCCCTACATCACTTGTGACGGTCTGTCTACCCTGGAAGAAGACACGGGTCCTTGTTTGCATGACAGTCCGTCATCATTGCTCTCAGGTCGCTTTACAACCTCACGGAGTTTCAGCTTTCTAAGCCCCGACTCTTTCCTGGGAAGGTTCCCCCGGTTTTTATTCAAACCCGTGTCCCTGCATGGCCATATCGAAGACCCCCAAATAAAGCTTTCTTTTTCTTTCTTCCCCCCCCCCCCCCTCTCTCTTTTCTTTTCTTTCTTTTCTTTTTTTGGCGCAGCCGATACTGACTCTTCATGGAAAGACAAGAAAACTAGGTGATTTTCTGTGTTTAATTTCCAGGTGTATTGAAATATCATTTCCTTCGTGAAGGACATATGACATCCTTCGTTCTCATGTGTACAGAATGGGCACAAGAGGCACCTGTATGTTGCCAAAGAAGAATGACCACCCAAGCGGTAGCTCATAGCTTTCTCACAACCCATACAGATCATGACTGGATGTGAAAGAAAGGGAAGTCACTCGGTCGT
The DNA here is from genome assembly GCF_001704415.2 of Capra hircus. Lineage (NCBI taxonomy): Eukaryota > Metazoa > Chordata > Mammalia > Artiodactyla > Bovidae > Capra > Capra hircus. The sequence continues at coordinate 5,185 of NW_017215675.1, forward strand.
GTTCGACTCTTTGCGACGCCACGGACTGTAGCCTACCAGGCTCCTCCATCCGTGGACAGTTCCAGGCAAGAATCCTAGAGTGGGTTGCCATTTCCTTCTGCCATTGGACGGGAGGAGAAGGATTCATGTCCACTGTCATGGCAACTTTCTCAGATGATCATGCTGCTGCTGCTGCTGCTGGCTGCTGCTGCTGTGCTGCTGCTGCTGGCTGCTGCTGCTGCGTCGCTTCGGTCGTGTCCGAATCTGTGCGACCCCACAGACGGTAGCCCACCGGGCACCCCCGTCCCTGGGATTCTCCAGGCAAGAACACTGCAGTGGGTTGCCATGTCCGCCTCCAAGGCGTGAAAGTGAAACGCGCAAGGGAAGTCGCTCAGTCGTGTCCGACTGTGAGCGACCCCGTGGACTGCGGCCCACCAGGCTCCTCCCGTCCATGGGATTTTCCGGGCAAGAGGACTGCAGTGGGGCGCCATGGCCTTCCCCGGATAGTACCATACAATAATAATAACGCTGTTCATTAGAATCACCGTGCTCTTTGTGACGTATACAGTATAGATGTACCTTATCCGTGAAGTCGTTTTTTTTTTTTTTTCTTTCCCCCTTACATCAATGCAATATCTTCCCATTTCTCCCTCCCCCAGCCGTTCTGTGATGACCGTCTTCCTTCTTTCTTTCTTTCTTTCTTTCTTTTTTTGATGGCCATCCATGGCATGTGAGTGGCATGAGAAAGTCTTTCTCTTTCTCTACCTGACTTATTCATTTGGCATCACGCCCTAAGTCACATCCATGCTATCACCAGACAAGAATGCGTTCGTTCCTGTGGCTCCGTGGGACATCTATTTCTACCTATCGATCGATCTCTGTCTGGATCGTGTGTCTTCTTTCCCTCTTCTTCCCTTGATGGACACTCGGGCTGTTTCCCTCTCTTGACCCGTGTGACTGATGCTGCCGTGGACATGGGAGTGCAGATCTCTCTCTGAGATTTCGCTTCCGTGTCTCTTCTCTTTAGATGTCTACCCAGAAGTGAGAGTGTTGGAAAGATCGATCACGTCTCGACCACGACTCTTTTCGAAGTCCTTCTGAGGGGATCCAGGGAAGGATCCATTCTTTTCCCATAGACGCCGTTGGACTCCCAGTGCGACCGCACGCGTCTCAGGGAATACGGCGGCGACCACGACGACAACCCAAACGCTCCCGCGAACGCGATGGTGCCCGAGGGTGTGTCCGCAGGACGACTCCCCGGTGCCAGCTTTCCACGTCCACGAGCCGCCCCCCCCCCACCCCCCCCGCGGTCGTCGGCAAGTCGTCCCATCCACACGGAGCCCCGGTTTTCGTGGGCCCGGGTTGCCTGGTGCCAGTCGATCCCCAGATGAATGGAGCGATGACAGACTCCTTGGGACCAGAGCAGAGAGACGTGGAATTCTTTCCACGAGACGAGTGCGATGAGAAGAGAACGATGCGAAGTGGTGCCTGGGGAGCCAGGAAGAGTCGCACGGGAAAGAGAACATGTCAGACGAGAGGGGAGAAGGATTCAAAGTGAGTGGAGCGCGGCGGGGGAGACGGGCCCCGAAGATGCGAGCAGATGCCGGGGCACTGCACGCCTGGACCCGTGAGCCTGCAGGGAGCCGAGAGGGATGGCCGTCCGCTGTCTGCGGGTCCGCGTGGGCCGATCTCCAGAGCCCGGACCGGGAAGGACTTCTTCCCGAGAACAGGCACGCTCACGGTCCCCGCGGGTCACGTCTCCACTGGGCTCTCAGCACTGCAGGGAGAGCTTTCCCGCACTTCCGATGGCACGGTGAGCTGCGGTTTCTTGATCTCATCTACCGCGGAGTCGGCGAGCTTCCCGAGGGATGGGACGAGGTATTGGCCGACGGCGTCCCATCCTAGACCCCGTATTGCTTTCAAATCGTGGGACGTCTCTGATCTCTGTGGGGGTGTGCCGTGTCTTCACGGCTGTGCGAGCGGTTCTCTCTCCGCGGAGGAGGGGGCCGCTCTGCGGTTGTGTGTCTGGGCTTCTCGTGGCTGTGGTTCCTCTTGGGGAGCGTGGGCACTGGGGCACGTGGGCTTCAGCGGCTGCTGGGTGTGGGCTCAGCGCTCGCAGTGGCCAGGATCTAGAGCACGGATTCCGTCGGCGAGGCCTATGGGCTTCGTGGCTCTGTAGCACGTGGGATCGTCCCGGGCCGGGGATGAAACCCGTGTTTCCTGCGTGGGCACGGGACGGTTTCCTACGGAGCCGCCGGGGAAGCCCCCGTCCCAAACTCGAGATGGATATCCTGCCGTCCCCGCTTGGGATGGGAGAGTTTCTGAACGATCAGGCCCGGAAAAGGGATTGCATCGTGAAGGGTTGACCTTCGTTTCTCACAGACCGGCACTCTTGCTGCTTCTTGAAGTGTCCTAGAGAAGAAGACATCGGATTCCACGTGAGATCAGCTCCTTTGACTAGCCACAACAAGGGGGATGGAGAAACACAACAGTTGGTTTCTTTTGGACGATGAGCCCCCCTCTGTGTGTGTGTGTGTGTGTGTGTGTGTGTGTGTGTGTGTGTGTGTGTGTGAGAGAGAGAGAGAGAGAGAGAGAGAGAGAGAGAGAGAGAGAGAGAGAGAGAGAGAGGCCTTCGTGGTTCTAAAGCAAGAAGCACTGAGGAGTGAAGACATTCTTGAACTCACATCGTTTCCTTCCTTTCCGTCGTGATGGTCCAGTGATGTTTGGAGGACGACGTGGACTGTTTCAGGGTAGATGCTTTTAGAAGGCTGTGAAGGGACTTCCCTGCCTGGTGGTCCAGTGGTGAAGGATCCACCTGCCGAGGAGGCAGGGGGACAGGGTGTTTTCCACCGAACCCCTGATCCGGGACGATGCCACAGGGCTCCGGGCAGGTTCGACACAAACCTACAGAACGGACGGTGCCAGGCGTGAAGGCGAGGGCACACGGCCCGGGGACTCTGGACGAGGGTGACTGACGCGGACGGACACTGCCGTCTCCGTCTCCGTGGAGGTGGGTTGTGGCCAGCACGCTCCTCTGGGCAGGCTGTTCCTAGGACCGTTGGGGAGCGTGCGCGTGCATGGGAGGAGCAGGGGACCTGAGGGGACTCTCTATCCTCTCTGCTCCACGGGATCCCCGGAACCCTCATCTGCTCCAAGAGAGGATTCGTCCCGTGGAAAGACAGACCCACACGCGAGTGAACCTCATTTCTGGTTCCCTTGGCTTCTGAAAGCGTGACGCTCCGGTTCGTGCGACTCTCTGGCTTTCTGTTCTTCCCGAGATCCCGGCCTGCTCACTGGAAGGACACGAGGAGCCGGATGAGATCTCCCTCTGCACGGCGGCGGCTCCAGCGTGCGCACGTTTCAGCGGCCACGGCTTGCGGACATCGCACCGAGAGCCGAAGCCCCGCCCGGTGGGACAGACGCCTGTTTCCACGACGGGGGAACCGTGCTCGGTGCGGGAAGCCCCATCCTTGCCCCTGCCTGTTCGATCTGCAGGGCCTCTGCAAAGAACCACGCGCCCGATCTCGTGACCGATCCCCTTTTCGGAGCCAGCCCGGGGCGTCGTCTGTTTCCCGGGCCACAGGCACACACTGGCACTGGGGAGTGGTGTCGTTCCTCCTCCTCGTCCTCCTCCTCCTCCTCGTCCCTCCTCCTCCTCGTCCTCCTCCTCCTCTCTGCCCCCACCCTTCCCCCCGCATGCAGGCTCCCCCACACCCCCGCCTGGCCCCGGCCCGTCCGGGTCTCCCCCACCCGCAGAAAAGGCCAGGGACACATGGTCCCAGGACGACGCGGTCGAGAGCCAGTGGCAGTCCGCTGGGATGCGGGGAGGAGAGACGCCCGAGCGTACCTAGGCCGACACTGCCACCGTGTGGGGTGAGAGGCCGGTGCGAGGAGAGCTCAAGAGTTCAGAGGAGGAGGAAGAGGAGCAGGAGGCAGAGAGGGAGGCGGGGGGTGGAGGGGAGGGCCAGGCTGAAGCTGTCTCGGGGGCGATGACGTGGAAGAGAAAACGTTCCCCTTCAGAAGGGCGCTCCGAAGAGAGAGCGTTCCGGCGGGACCTTGAGAGCACCTTCAAGCTGGGAGCGGGGTGGGGTGGGGTGGGGTGGGGTGGGGGAGGGAATCATCCAGACGTAGGAAAGACACCAGGCACAGAAGGCGAGACCGCTTCTTGACCAAAGGGAATCGGATGCTTTTCTGTCCACGTCTGTGCTCCATCCTCAGACTCTCATGGGAATCCAGCCGGCCGGCCGGCCGGCCGGCCAGCCACCGTCGTGTCGCTCCTTTTCTGTTCTCTCCGTGTTTCATGGCGAGTGAGTGAGAGAGTCTTTCGATGGTTCGCTAGGATGTGTGAATGTCGTGGGACCATGGTACTTGTCAGCCGTGGATGAACAGAACGGCTTCGGCTTTCAGGGTGATCCTGAACTCCCACGCCAAGGGAGGCCTGTGTGTCCCTGTGTGCTGGAGGACACCGTGCTACCCACATCTTGATCTCGGACTGAACACAACCACCGTGGGAGGGTGTTCGTGGGTTGGCTTCCTTTCCTTTCCCTATGGCGCTCACCTGACCGTCCTGCCCACTCTTTGGATCCTTGATCTCCCCCTCGCCCTCGAGGCCATCGGTCCTTTTCTCTCTCCTCCTCCCGCTCCCCGTCCTCCTACTCACCCTAGTTTCTCCCCCGCCTCCCCACTCCCCGCCCCTCCACACACACGCAAGTCCCGCTCTTCTCAAATGGACCTCTCACCGACGGCCAACGTTTCCTTTCGCCTTCTTTCCTTCCTCCCGTCCTGCTTCCTTCCCCCCCTCTTTTTTTTTTTTTTTTCCCCTCGTGTGTTGTTCCCCCGTTCCTTTTCAGCTGTCCCGACCGGTGTTTCCGAGTGCAGCGCATGACACAGAGATCACCAGGATGCATCTAGTGAGGGACCGTCCGTCACCGCTCGGTGTCACGGCAGATGACGTCTGGTGTCGTGACGCGCCCGTGACCCCTGGACTCCCCGGGTGGAAGGTCGCCCCGCGTCCTCTGTCTCCCTCGCCCGTGGCGCTCGTTCGCTCGTTCTCTCCCCCACCCCACCCCCCGCCACCGTCTCCCCGCTCCCTCCTCTGGCCACCCCTCATGTGTTCCGTGGTGGTCTCTTAGGAGCCTGTTTCTCTTTGGTTCCGTTGTGTTCACGGTGTCTCGTTTGGTAGGTACTGCATGGAAACGACGGCTCTGAGGTATTTCATGGAGCATCATCCCCTCGAAAGGTCTCTCCAAGTTCCTGCAGACTGTGAGATTTCATTCCCTTCTGGTGGTTGAGTCCCATGCCTCTGTGTGCGTGTGTGTGTGTGTGTGTGTGTGAGTAGATACAGGCGTAGGCACACAGACAGAGAGCTCTCTCCTTCTGCCGTGTACGGATGTCTACCTAGGTATGGGGGGGGGGGGTCGATCCCACACATACACACGTCCGTAGCTTCTTTGTCCCCTCCGTGGGCACTCCGTGGAGTGGCTGGGTTGGGTCGAAGGGGGACTCTTTGGTGGAGTGTTCCGAGGGAATCGCAGGACTCTTTTCCTAGGGATGTGGTTTCTCTCTCTGGGAGGCCCCAGGGGATGAGATGTGATCTCTCTGAGTCCGCCCACGTGTTCCTCAGCGGCAGCAAAGACGCGTTCGATCGATCAGGAGCCACTGTCTTCTGATGTTTCGAACTTGCTGTCGCGATGGCGATTCCAGCTCCTGGGCCTTTCCCCTCCGAACGAGAAGGATCCTGGTCCAGATAAACGCCCCGGGGTGCTTCCGTGAGCCCGCCCCCACCCACAGCCCCAGCCCAGCCCAGCCCAGCCCAGCCCAGCCCAGCCCTGCCGCTGCTTGGTGTCCTACCTGGTGCTTCCGGGCGTCTGTCTGCTCTCCCCGTCTTTGGAAGGAAGGTGTCTGCTCGGGCCCCCTGCCTGCCCACTTCGCTCATCGGGGGTTGTTTCCCTTTTGGAGCCTGAGTTGTCTGACGCCTTGATCAGTTTTGGACAGAAAAGCCCCTTTTGCAAGATGCTTGCGCTTTCCCCGTATATACCGCGCGCGCACCACACACACACACGCACACACACACACACACACACACACACACACGGATGTGTGTTTCCCATCCGTGTGTGTCTGTGAGTATCTATATGTACATAGATACACCTCTAGATACTCACACGCGCGCACGTAGACATCTGCACAGACACGTGGGTATCTGTGCACTTAGGCACATGTACACGGACTTCTATGGACATGTGTGTATACACACGCACGTTCGCATATGCGTTGACGTGTGTGCGCATCTATGCACATGCATCTGCGTCTAGGCACTCTAGACGCACCCGTGCACCTGTATGTGCGTACGTGCACGCATGTCTACTGATAGATACCTGTGTGGATATCGACACATAGACACTCGTACGTCTGGGTGGACCTCTCTACGCGATACGTAGACGTCTGTGGATGTGTCCGTATGTGCGTATGCATGTGTGCATACACGTGTGCATATACGCAGCGGATAGATGCGTCTATGGAAGCATGCACGTACGTGAACGCATATACGTGCACCCACACCGGTGCGTATACATCACACGTATACACACGTGTGCATCTGTATGCGTGGACACGTCCGCCTTGATTTGTATGTGTGCGTCTATGGATACGACGTATCTGCGCATACGAGCCTGTGTATTCGTGCCTGTGTATATCCGTGTGCGTCTGTGTATATATGCCTGTGTCTACGTATATACACGCAAGCGTACACGCACAGTAGAAACGCCTAGGCATACACGTGCGCACACAGACACGTGCGTGTATGTGAGCATGCCCGAACGTGTTTGTTTATACCCGTGGGTGCGCGTATATGTAGACGCGGATATGCGTGCGTATCCATACGGACGCGCGCATACGCACATGTGTATGCGTTCTCTCTCTCCCCCCTCCCCCTCCCCTCTCCCCCCCTCCCTCCCCCTCCCCCTCTCCTCCCCCTCCTCCCTCTCCTCCTCCTCTCCCCTCTCCCTCTCTCTGACTTTTAAGCAGCCGGAGCAGTTCTAGGACTTGACTGTCCTGCCTGGTGGTTTTGTTTCATTTCCTTTCTGATCGACTTCACAAAGTTATTTATTCATTTAACTGGCTGTTGTCACGGAACACGGGGTTTCCTGAGTGGATCCCTGTTGACTCGGTCCGGTCCTCCTCCCCTCCACGCCCCTCAGCCGCCCCCCCCCCCCCCCCGCCCCCGCCCCCAGCCCACCCCCAGCCCGCCCCCCCCAAACCCCACCCCCGCAGCCCTGCCACCCCAGACCTCCCGCCCGCCCTCCCCGCCTGCCTGCCAGCCATTCTGGGGTTTGTGGCCAGTTCAGTGAGTTTGAAATCCATGTTCTCCTGACCTCAAGTGCACTTTCCCCACCCACCGGCGCGTGCTTGGGTTTGTTGTCTTCGGACTTTGTCACGGTCTCTACCCAGGTTGAGTTGCGTCTTCTCTTGGTGGGGGTTCCGAGCGTGTCTCCTCCTCTTCCTTTCTTGCTCTCTGGGCTCGCGTGTCTGCGTCTGCTTTCCAAAGTCCTGCTTTGTTCTCCGAGCAGCGCTCGCCTGGTTTCGCTTTGCCGGCCCCTCCCTCCTCCCTCCCTCCCTCCTCTCTCTCTCTCTCTCTCTCTCTCTCTCTTTCGGGGGAGGGGGCCGGGGGAGTCTGCGATGCCGCTCGCTGGTGCCCCTCTCTCCGCCGACCCGCCTCCGCCCGAGCCCCCACCGCCCGCCGGCGTCTCCGTGGAATGTCCCCCCCAGCACCCCGGGATCGCGTGGGGGAGTGAGTCTCCTTCGTGGCAGCCTCCTGAGGAGATCCTTCCCAGCGTCTCTCCCCCTTCCTCCGCGGCCGGGGTCGCGTCGCGTCGCGTCGCTCGGCGGCGGAGGCTCCGGGCCGAGCTCGGGCGTTTGGGCGGCCGGCGCGGTGGCGTCCCCGGCGGCCGGCGACAGCGACCCGTCCTCGGGACGTTCGAGTCGCTTGTCGGGAGCCACCTGGCGGCCGCTTGTATATTGTCCCTCCCCTCTGGAGCTTCGGCGAGGCCTCCTTCAGGAGGATTGTGACTCAGCCTCTGGGCCCGAGGCAGAGCTGTCAGACACCGGCGACGCTGGCGGCGACAGTCCCGGTGGCGCCGAGGCCTAGGGACAGTCCTGCTGTCGCCGGAGATTGGTTCTCTAGGCTTCTGAGGAGGGTGACCGTCGCGGCGCCCCCGGAGCCGGCTTGCGGGGCGGCCTGACCGGGTCGACCAGCATCTCCCCGTGCCCCTGCGGCCGCGGAGACGGACCGCCCGGACCCTCCCTGGGCCGGGCCGCCGCGGTGGGCAGGGAGAGGGTCTTCCCTGCCCGGAGCGCCTGGACTCGGGCTCGGCGGTCCGGACTCCTCCTGGGCCGGCACCTGCAGGAGGCAGTTTGCTTTGCGGCACGTCGGCCGCCCGGCTCGCGGGAAGGTGGGGACGCGGCCGAGACGGATGGCGATTGGAGGTTGCGCCGGAGGGCGGCGCCTGGGTCGCGGGCGGCCATGGCAGGTACCTTTCTTGGACGCGAGTGTTGTTCCGCGGTCGCGGCTC
>NW_017215676.1:0-13730 GCF_001704415.2 Capra hircus
CCGTGGTGTGTGTGTGAGTGGATCCTCGGCTTCAAAGTCGAGGCAGTGCAGGGAAAAACAGGTTTCCCTGGAATGGACTGAGACATCTGGGGGACGCTGGGAATGGTGGCACGACCCTGGAGTTCCTCTCGCCTCTCCTGTGGAGAGCGCCTCCTCTTGACATGCGACGGGAACGCGGGGAATTCTTTCCCCACCACGCAGAGAAAGGATCCCTCCTCCCGAGCTAGGAGTCGGAAACGGGTCTCCTCTGGATGTGGGCGGGACTCTCGTGCTTCTCTCAAGTGGAGACGGGTATGTCGGGGAACTTCTTGAGTTGCAGCAAGGGGTGTGAAGGACCCTTTGGAAGTTCCAGATGTTAGATGTGATTAGCCTCCAGACCGCCTCAGCGGAAATGGGCCTCATCTCGCCTGGAGGTGAGAACCTCCTGCATTTTCTCAAGTTGCAGCAGGTGCTCTCGACTTACGACAGGGACCTCAGGGACCCGCTCTGGAGGCCTCAGGAAAGGCCAGTCCCCATGCGAGTTGCTCGGGGGCCTCTCGGGATTCCTCTCCCGGTGATGCCGGGGGCCTAAGATCTTGTGTGGAGTGGGTGCCGGAACCTGAGGATTCCTCTCCAGTGCTGACATGGAACTTGGGGTACTTCTGAAGTCTCCCCAGTGGAGTCAGTCCTCATCTCGACTGAGGGCATGCACATGCGATTTCCTCCCGAGCTGTAGCAGCAGTGTCACGCTTTCCTTCGCGTGGATCAAGGGATCTGTGGCTTTCCCTCGAGGCTTTCCCACGAGGCTTTCCCACGAGGCTTTCCCACAGGGCTGTCCCAAGTGCCACCGTGGTTGTGAGTCGTTCCTCGGTTTGAAAGTCCAAACAGTGCAGGGAAAACAGGTTTCCCTGGAATGGACTGAGACATCTGGGGACTCTGGGAATGTGGCTCGACATTGGAGTTCCTCTCGCCTTTCCTGTGGAGAGCGCCTCATCTTGAGATGCGACGGGAACGCCGGGAATTCTTTCCGACCACGCAGGGAAAGGATCCCTCCTCTCGAGCTAGGAGGCGGAAACCAGGGCTCCTCTGGATGTGGGCGGGACTCTCGTGCTTCCTCTCGAGTGGAGACGGGTATGTCGGGGAACTTCTTGAGTTGCAGCAAGGGTGTGAAGGACCCTTTCGAAGTTCCAGAGGTTAGGTGTGATTAGCCTCCAGACGCCTCAGCGGAAATGGGCCTCATCTCGACTGGAGGGGAGAACCTCCTGGATTTTCTCGAGTTGCGGCAGGTGCTCTCGACTTACGACGGGGACCTCAGGGACCCGCTCTGGTGGCCTCAGGAAAGGCCAGTCCCCATGCGAGTTGCTCGGGGCCTCTCGGGATTCCTCTCCCGTCGATGCCGGGGGCCTAAGATCTTGTGTGGAGTCGGTGCCGGAACCTGAGGATTCCTCCCCAGTGCTGACATGGATCTTGGGGTACTTCTGGATTCTCCCCAGGGGAGTCAGTCCTCGTCTCGAGTGGGGGCATGCACGTTCGCTTTCCTCCCGAGCTGTAGCAGCAGTGTCACGCTTCCCATCGCGTATATCAAGGGATCTGTGGCTTTCCCACGAGGCTTTCCCACAGGGCTGTCCCACGTGCCACCATGGTGTGAGTGGATCCTCGGCTTCAAAGTCGAGGCAGTGCAGGGAAACAGGTTTCCCTGGAATGGACTGAGACATCTGGGGGACGCTGGGAATGGTGGCACGACCCTGGAGTTCCTCTCGCCTCTCCTGTGGAGAGCGCCTCCTCTTGACATGCGACGGGAACGCGGGGAATTCTTTCCCCACCACGCAGAGAAAGGATCCCTCCTCCCGAGCTAGGAGTCGGAAACGGGTCTCCTCTGGATGTGGGCGGGACTCTCGTGCTTCCTCTCAAGTGGAGACGGGTATGTCGGGGAACTTCTTGAGTTGCAGCAAGAGTGTGAAGGACCCTTTGGAAGTTCCAGATGTCAGATGTGATTAGCCTCCAGACGCCTCAGCGGAAATGGGCCTCATTTCGCCTGGAGGGTAGAACCTCCTGCATTTTCTCGAGTTGCGGCAGGTGCTCTCGACTTACGCCAGGGACCTCAGGGACCCGCTCTGGTGGCCTCAGGAAAGTCCAGTCCGCATGCGAGTTGCTCGGGGGTCTCTCGGGATTCCTCTCCCGTCGATGCCGGGGCCTAAGACCTTGTGTGGAGTCGGTGCCGGAACTGAGGATTCCTCTCCAGTGCTGACATGGATCTTGGGGTACTTCTGGATTCTTCCCAGGGGAGTCAGTCCTCGTCTCGAGTTGGGGGCATTCACGTGCGCTTTTCTCCCGAACTGCAGCAGCAGTGTCGCGCTTCCCTTCCCGTGGATCAAGGGATCTGTGGCTTTCCCTTGAGGCTTTCCCACGAGGCTTTCCCAAGAGGCTTTGCCACAGGGCTGTCCCACGTGCCACCGTGGTGTGAGTGGATCCTCGGCTTCAACATCGAGGCCGTGCAGGGAAAACTGGTTTCCCTGGAATGGACTGAGGTATCTGGGGGACTCTGGGAATGGTGGCACGACCCTGGAGTTCCTCTCGCCTTTCCTGTGGAGAACGCCTCCTCTTGAGATGCGACCGGAACGCGAGGAATTCTTTCCCCACCACGCACGGAAAGGATCCCTCCTCTCGAGCTAGGAGTCGGAAACGGGTCTCCTCTGGATGTGGGCGGGAATCTCGTGCTTGCTCTCGAGTGGAGACGGGTATGTCGGGGAACTTCTTGAGTTGAAGCAATGGTGTGAAGGACCCTTTGGAAGTTCCAGAGGTTAGATGTGATTAGCCTCCAGACACCTCAGCGGAAATGGGCCTGATCTCGCCTGGAGGGTAGAACCTCCTGCATTTTCTCGAGTTGTGGCAGGTGCTCTCGACTTACAACAGGGACCTCAGGGACCCGCTCTGGTGGCCTCAGGAAAGGCCAGTCTGCATGCGAGTTGCTCGGGGGCCTCTCGGGATTCCTCTCCCGGTGATGCCGGGGCCTAAGATCTTGTGTGGAGTCGGTGCTGGAACCTGAGGATTCTTCTCCAGTGCTGACATGGATCTTGGGGTACTTCTGGAGTCTCCCCAGGGGAGTCAGTCCTCGTCTCGAGTGGGGGCATGCACGTGCGCTTCCCTCCCGAGCTGTAGCAGCAGTGTCACGCTTCCCTTCGCGTGGATCAAGGGATCTGTGGCTTTCCCTCGAGGCTTTCCCACGAGGCTTTCCCCTGAGGCTTTCCCACAGGGCTGTCCAACGTGCCACCGCGGTGTGAGTCGATCCTCGGCTTGAAGGTGGAGGCAGTGCAGGGAAAACAGGTTTCCCTGGAATGGACTGAGACATTTGGTGGACTCTGGAAATGGTGGCACGACCCTGGAGTTTCTCTCGCCTTTCCTGTGGAGAGCACCTCCTCTTGAGTTGCGACGGAAACGCCGGGAATTCTTTCCCGAGCACGCAGGGAAAGGATCCCTCCGTCGAGCTAGGAGGCGGAAACGGGGCTCCTTTGGATGTGGGCGGGACTCTCGTGCTTCCTCTCGAGTGCAGACGGGTATGTCGGGGAACTTCTTGAGTTGCAAAAAGGGTCTGAAGGACCCTTTGGAAGTTCCGGAGGTTAGGTGTGAAAATCTTCGAGACGCCTCAGCGGAAATGGGCCTCATCTCGCCTGGAGGGGAGAACCTCCTGGATTTTCTCGAGTTGCGGCAGGTGCTCTCGACTTACGACGGGGACCTCAGGGACCCGCTCTCGTGGCCTCAGTAAAGGCCAGTCCCCATGCGACTTGCTCGGGGGCCTCTCGGGATTCCTCTCCCGTCGAAGTCGGGGCCTAAGACCTTGTGTGGAGTCGGTGCCGGAACCTGAGCATTCCTCTCCAGTGCTGACATGGATCTTGGGGTACTTCTGAGTCTCCCCAGGGGAGTCAGTCCTCGTCTCGAGTGGGGGCCTGCACGTGAGCTTTCCTCTCGAGCTGTAGCAGCAGTGTCACGCTGGCTTAAGACCTTGTGTGGCGTCGGTGCCGGAACCTGAGAATTCCTCTCCAGTGCTGACATGGATTTTGGGGTACTTCTGAGTCTCCCCAGGGGAGTCAGTCCTCGTCTGGAGTGGGGGCCTGCAGGTGCGCTTTCCTCTCGAGCTCTAGTAGCAGTGTCACGCTTCCCTTCGCTTGGATCAAGGGATCTGTGGCTTTCCCTCGGGGCTTTCCCTCGAGGCTTTCCCAGGAGGCTTTCCCACGAGGCTTTCCCACAGGGCTGTCCCACGTACCACCGTGGTGTGAGTCGATCCTTGGCTTGAAAGTAGAGACAGTGCAGGGAAAACAGGTTTCCCTGGAATGGACTGAGACATCTGGGGGACTCTGGGAATGGTGGCACCGACGCTGGAGTTCCTCCTGCCTTTCCTGTGCAGAGCGCCTCCTCTTGAGAAGCGACGGGAACGCGGGGAATTCATTCCCCACCTCGCAGGGAAAGGATCCCTCCTCTCGAGCTAGGAAGCGGAAACGGAGCTCCTCTGGATGTGGGCGGAACTATCATGCTTCTTCTAGTGTGGAGAGGGGTAAGTCGGGGAACTTCTTGAGTTGCAGCAAAGGTTTGAAGGACCCTTTGGAAGTTCCAGAGGTGAGGTGTGGTTAGCCTCAAGACGCCTCAGCGGAAATGGGCCTCATGTCGCCTGGAGGGGAGAACCTCCTGGATTTTCTCGAGGTGCGGCAGGTGCTCTCGAAGTACGACGGGGACCTCAGGGACCCACTCTGGTGTCCTCAGGAAAGGCCAGTCCCCAAGAGAGTTGCTCGGGGTCCCCTCGGGATTCCACTCCCGTCGAAGCTGGGGCCTAAGACCTTGTGTGGAGCCAGTGCCGGAACCTGTGGATTCCTGTCCAGTGCTGACATGAATCTTGGGGTACTTCTGGATACTCCCCAGGGGAGTCAGTCCTCGTCTCGAGTGGGGGCATGCACGTGCGCTTTCCTCCCGAGCTGTAGCAGCAGTGTCGCGCTTCCCTTCGCGTGGATCAAGGGATCTGTGGCTTTCCCTGGAGGTTTTCCCACGAGGCTTTCCCACGAGGCTTTCCCACAGGGCTGTCCCACGTGCCACCGTGGTGTGAGTCGATCCTCGGCTTGAAAGTCGAGGCAGTGCAGGGAAAACAGGTTTCCCTGGAATGGACTGAGACATCTCGGGGACTCTGGGAATGATGGCACGACCCTGGAGTTCCTCTAGCCTTTCCTGTGGAGAGCGCCTCCTCTTGAGATGCGATGGAAACGCCGGGAATTCTTTCCCGACCACGCAGGGAAAGGATCCCTCCTCTCGAGCTAGGAGGCGGAAACGGGCTCCTCTGGATGTGGGCGGGACTCTCGTGCTTCCTCTCGAGTGGAGACGGGTATGTCGGGGAACTTTTTGAGTTGCAGCAAGGGTGTGAAGGACCCTTTGGAAGTTCCAGAAGTTAGGTGTCATTAGCCTCGAGAGGCCTCAGCGCAAATGGGCCTCATCTCGCCTGGAGGGGAGAACCTCCTGGATTTTCTCAAGTTGCGGCAGGTGCTCTCGACTTACGACGGGGACATCAGGGACCCGCTCTGGTGGCCTCAGGAAAGGCCAGTCCCCATGCGAGTTGCTCGGGGGCCTCTCGGGATTCCTCTCCCGTCGATGCCGGGGCCTAAGACCTTGTGTGGAGTCGGTGCCCGAAACTGAGGATTCCTCTCCAGTGCTGACATGGATCTTGGGATACTTCTGCAGTCTCCCCAGGGGAGTCAGTCCTCCTCTCGAGTGGGGGCATGCACGTGTGCTTTCCTCCCAGCTGTAGCAGCAGTGTCACGCTTCCCTTCCATGGATCAAAGGATCTGTGGCTTTCCTTCGAGGCATTCCCACGAGGCTTTCCCACGAGGCTTTCCCACCAGGCTTTCCCACAGAGCTGTCCCATGTGCGACCGTGATGTGAGTCGATCCTCGGCTTGAAAGTCGAGGCAGTGCAGGGAAAACAGGTTTCCCTGGAATGGACTGAGAATTCATGGGTGCTCTGGGAATGGTGACACGACACTGGAGTTCCTATCGCCTTTCCTGTGGAGAGGGCCTCCTCTTGAGATGCAAGGGGAACACTGGGAATTCTTTCCCGATCACGCAGGGAAAGGATTCCTCCTCTCGAGGTAGGAGGCGCAAACGCGGCACCTCTGGTTGTGGGCGGGACTCTCGTGCTTCCTCTCGAATGGAGACGGGTATGTCGGGGAACTTCTTGAGTTGCAGAAAAGGTGTGAGGGACCCTTTGGAAGTTCCAGATGTTAGATGTGATTTGCCTCAAGACTCCTCAGCGGAAATGGGCCTCATCTCGCCTGGAGGGGAGAACCTCCTGGATTTTCTCGCAGTTGCGACAGGTGCTCTCGACTTACATCGGGGATCTCAGGGACCCGCTCTGGTGGCCTCAGGAAAGGCCAGTCCCCATGCGAGTTGCTCGGGGGCCTCTCGGGATTCCTCTCCCGTCGATGCCGGGGCCTAAGACCTTGTGTGGAGTCGGTCCCGGACCCTGAGGATTCCTCTCCATTGCTGACATGGATCTTGGGGTACTTCTGGAGTCTCTCCAGGGGAGTCAGTCCTCGTCTCGAGTGGGGGCATGCACGTGCGCTTTCCTCCCGAGCTGTAACAGCAGTGTCACGCTTCCCTTCTTGTGAATCAAGGGATCTGTGGCTTTCCCTTGAGGCTTTCCCAGGAGGCTTTCCCAGGAAGTTTTCCCACAGGGCTATCCCACGAGCCACCGTGGTGTGAGTCGATCCACGGCTTGAAAGTCGAGGCAGTGCAGGGAAGACAGGTTTCCCTGGAATGGACTGAGACATCTGGGGGACTCTGGGAATGGTGGCACGACCCTGGAGTTCCTCTCGCCTTTCATGTGGAGAGCGCCTCCTCTTGAGATGCGACGGGAACGCCGGGAATTCTTTCACGACCACGCAGGGAAAGGATCCCACCTCTCAATCTAGGAGGCCTAAACGGGGCTCCTCTGTATGTGGGCGGGACTCTCGTGCTTCCTCTCGAGTGGAGTCGGGTATGTCGGGGAACTTCTTCAGTTGTAGCAAGGGTGTGAAGGACCCTTTGGAAGTTCCAGACTTTAAGTGTGAATAGCCTCGAGACGCCTCAATGGAAATGTTCCTCATCTCGCCTGGAGGGGAGAACCTCCCAGATTTTCTCGAGTTGCGGCAGGTGCTCTTGACTTCTGACGGGGACCTCAGGGACCTGCTCCGGTGGCCTCAGGAAAAGCCAGTCCCCATGCGAGTTGCTCGCGGGCCTCTCGGGATTCCTCTCCCGTCGATGCTGGGGCCTAAGACCTGGTGTGGATTCGGTGCCGGAACGTGAGCTTTCCTCTCCAGTGCTGACATGGATATTGGGGTACTTCTGGAGTCTCCCCAGGGGAGTCAGTCCTCGTCTCGAGAGGGGTATGCACGTGCCCTTTCCTCCCTAGCTGTGGCAGCTGTTTGGCACTTCCCTTCGCGTGGATCAAGGGATCTGTGGCTTTCCATTGAGGCTTTCGCAGGAGGCTTTCCCACGAGGCTTTCCCAGGAGGCTTTCCCAGGAGGCTTTCCCACAAGGCTGTCCCACGTGCCACCGTGGTGTGAGTCCATCCTCGGCTTGAAAGTCGAGGCAGTGCAGGGAAAACAGGTTCCCTGGAATGGACTGAGACATCTGGGGTCTATGGGAATGGTGGCACGACCCTGGAGTTCCTCTCGCCTTTCCTGTGGAGAGCGCCTCCTCTTGTGATGCGACCGGAACGCTGTGAATTCTTTCCCCACCACGCAGGGAAAGGATCCCTCCACTCGAGCTAGGAGGCGAAAACGTGGCTCCTCTGGATGTGGGCTGTATTCTCGTGCTTCCTTTCGAGTGGAGACAGGTATGTCGGGGAACTTCTTGAGTTGCAGCAAGGGTGTGAAGGACCCTTTGGAATTTCCACATGTTAAATGTGATTAGCCTCGAGACGCCTCAGCGGAAATGGGCCTCATCTGGCCTGGAGGGGACAACCTCCTGGACTTTCTCGAGTTGCGGCAGGTGCTCTCGACTTACGACGGGGACCTCAGGGACCCGCTCTGGTGGCCTCAGGAAAGGCCGTCCCCATGCGAGTTGCTCGGGGGCCTCTCGGGATTCCTCTCCCGTCGATGCCAGGGCCTAAGACCTTGTGTGGAGTGGGTGCCGGAACTTGAGGATTCCACTCCAGTGCTGACATCGATCTTGGGGTACTTCTGAGTCTACCCAGGGGAGTCAGTCCTCGTCTCGAGTTGGGGCCTGCACGTGTGCTTTCCTCTCGAGCTGTAGCAGCAGTGTCACGCTGGGTAAGACCTTGTGTGGCGTCGGTGCCGGGACCTGAGAATTCCTCTCCAGTGCTGACATAGATCTTGGGGTACTTCTGAGTCTCCCCAGGGGGTCAGTCCTCGTCTCGAGTGGGGGCATGCACGTGCGCTTTCCTCTCGAGCTGTAGCAGCAGTGTCACGCTTCCCTTCGCTTGGATCAAGGGATCTGTGGCTTTCCCTCGAGGCTTTCCCACGAGGCTTTCCCACGAGGCTTTCCCACAGGGCTGTCCCATGTGCCACCTTGGTGTGAGTCGATCCTCGGCTTGAAAGTCGAGGCAGTGCAGGGAAAACAGGATTCCCTGGAATGGACTGAGATATCTGGGGGACTCTGGGAATGGTGGCACGACCCTGGAGTTCCTCTCGCCTTTCCTGTGGAGAGCGTCTCCTCTTGAGATGCGACGGGAACGCCGGGAATTCTTTCCTGATCAAGCAGGGAAAGGATCCCTCCTCTCGAGATAGGAGGCGGACACGGGGCTCCTCTGGATGTGGGCAGAACTCTCGTGCATTCCTCTCGAGTGGAGACGGGTATGTCGGGGAACTTCTTGAGTTGCAGCAAGGGTGTGAAGGACCCTTTGGAAGTTCCAGAGGTTAGGTGTGAATAGCCTCGAGACGCCTCAACGGAAATGGGCCTCATCTCGCCTGGAGGGGAGAACCTCCTGGATTTTCTCGAGTTGCGGCAGGTGCTCTCGACTTACGACGGGGACCTCAGGGACCCGCTCTGGTGGCCTCAGGAAAGGCCAGTCCCCATTCGAGTTGCTCGGGGTCCCCTCGGGATTCCTCTCCCGTCGATGCCGGGGCCTAAGACCTTGTGTGTAGTCGGTGCCAGAACCTGAGGATTCCTCTCCAGTGCCGACATGAATATTGGGGTACTTCTGGAGTTTCCTCAATGGAGTCCGGTCCTCGTCTCCAGTGGGGGCATGAACGTGCTGTTTCCTTCCGAGCTGTAGCAGCAGTGTCGCGCTTCCCTTCACGTGGGTCAAGGGATCTGTGGCTTTCCCTCGAGGCTTTCCCACGAGGCTTTCCCACAGGGCCATCCCGCAGGGCTGTCCCACGTGCCACGGGGGTGTGAGTCGAACCTCTTCTTGAAAGTCGAGGCAGTGCAGGGAAAACAGGTTTCCCTGGAACGGACTGAGACATCTGGGGGACTCTGGGAATGATGGCACGACCCTGGAGTTCCTCTCGCCTTTCCCTTGGATTGCGCGTCCGATTGAAATGCGACGGGAACGCCGGAAATTCTTTCCCGACCACGCAAGGAAAGGATCCCTCCTCTCGAGCTAGGAGGCGGAAACGGTGCTCCTCTGGATGTGGGCGGGACTCTCGTGCTTCCTCTCGAGTGGAGACGGGTATGTCAGGGAACTTCTTGAGTTGCAGCAAGGGTGTGAAGGACCCGTTGGAAGTTCCAGAGGTTAGGTGTGATTAGTCTCGAGACGCCTCAGCCGAAATGGGCCTCATCTAGCCTGGAGGGTAGAACCTCCTGGATTTTCTCGAGGTGCGGCAGGTGCTCTTGACCTACCTCGGGGACCTCAGGGACCCGCTCTGGTGGCCTCAGGAAAGGCCAGTCCACATGCGAGTTGCTCGGGGGCCTCTCGGGATTCCTCTCCCGTCGATGCCGGGGCCTAAGACCTAGTGTGAAGTCGGTTCCAGAACCTGAGGATTCCTCTCCAGTGCTGACATGGATCTTGGGGTACTTCTGGAGTCACCCCAGGGAAGTCAGTCCTCGTCTCGAGAGGGGTATGCACGTGCGCTTTCCTCCCTAGCTGTGGCAGCTGTTTGGCACTTCCCTTCGGGTGGATCAAGGGATCTGTGGCTTTCCATTGAGGCTTTCCCAGGAGGCTTTCCCACGAGGCTTTCCCACGAGGCTATCCCTCGAGGCTTTCCCACAGGGCTGTCCCACGTACCACCATGGTGTGAGTTGATCCTCAGGCTTGAAAGTCGAGGCAGTGCAGGGAAAATAGGATTTCCTGGAATTGACTGAGACATCTGGGGGACTCTGGGAATGGTGGCATGACAGGGAGTTCCTCTCGCCTTTCCTGTGGAGAGTGACTCCCGAGAATTCTTTCGTTATCACGCTGGGAAAGGATCCCTCCTCTCGAGCTATGAGACGGAAACGGGGCTCCTCTGGATGTGGGCGGGACTCTCGTGCCTCCTCTCGAGTGGAGACGGGTATGTGGGGGAACTTCTTGAGTTGCAGCAAGGGTGTGAAGGACTCTTTGGAAATTCCAGAGCTTAAGTGTGATTAGCCTCGAGACGCCCCAGCGGAAATCGGCCCATCTCTCCTGGAAGGGACAACCATCTGGATTTTCTCAAGTTGCCGCAGGTGCTCTCGACCTATGACGGGGACCTCAGGGAACCGCTCTGTTGGCCTGAGGAAATGCCAGTACCCATGCGAGTTGCACGGTGGCCTCTCAGGATTCCTCTCCCGTCGATGACGGGTCCTAAGACCTTGTTTGGAGTCGGTGCCAGAACCAGAGGATTCCTCTCCAGTGCTGATATGGATCTTGGGGTACTTCTGGAGTCTCCCCACGGGAGTCAGTCCTCGTCTCGAGTGGGGGCATGCACGTGTGCTTTACTCCCGAGCTGTAGCAGCAGTGTCACTCTTCCCTTCGCCTGGTTCAAGGGATCTGTGGCTTTCCCTCGAGGCTTTCCCATGAGACTTTCCCACGAGGCTTTCCCACAGGGCTGTCCCACGTGCCACCGTGGTGAAAGTCGACCCTGGGCTTGAAAGTCGAGGCAGTGCAGGGAAAACAGGTTTCCCTGGAATGGACTGAGACATCTGGGGGACTCTGGGAATGGTGTCACGACCCTGGACTCGTGGGAAAGACTTGTGGGAAAGCCTCGTGGGAAAGCCTTGTGGGAAAGCCTCGTGGGAAAGCCACAGATCCCTTGATCCACGCCAAGGAAAGCGTGACACTGCTGTTACAGCTCGGGAGGAAAGAGCACGTGCATGCTCCCACTCGAGACGAGGACTGACTCCCCTGGGGAGACTCCAGAAGTACCCCAAGTTCCATGTCAGCACTGGAGAGTAATCCTCAGGTTCCGGCACCGAATCCACACAAGCTCTTAATCCACAGCATCTACAGGAGAGGAATCCCGAGATGCCCCGAGCAACTCGCATGGGGACTGGCCTTTCCTGAGGCCACCAGAGCGAGTCCATGAGGTCCACGTCGTAAGTCAAGAGCACATGCCGCAACGCGAGAAAATCCAGGAGGTTCTCCCCTGCAGGCGAGATGAGGCCCATTCGTGCTGAGGCGTCTCGAGGCTAATCAGAGCTAACCTCTGGAACATCCAAAGGGTCCTTCACACCCTTGCTGCAACTCAAGAAGTTCCCCGACATACCCGTCTCCACTCGAGAGGAAGCACGAGAGTCCCGCCCACATCCAGAGGAGCCCCGTTTCCGCCTCCTAGCTCGAGAGGTGGGATCCTTTCACTGCGAGGTCTGGAAAGAATTCCCGGCATTACCGTCGCATCTCAAGAGGAGGCGCTCTCCACAAGAAAGGCGAGAGGAACTCCAGGGTCGTGCCACCATTCGCAGAGTCCCCCAGATGTCTCAGTACATTCCAGGGCAACCTGTTTCTCCTGCACTGCCTCGACCTTCAAGATGAGGATCGACTCACACCACGGTGGCACGTGGGACAACCCTGTGGGAAAGCCTCGTGAAAAGCCTCGTGGGAAAGCCTCGAGGGAAAGCCACAGATACCTTGATCCACGCGAAGGGAAGTGTGACACTGCTGCTACAGTTGGAGAGGAAAGTGCCCGTGCATGCCCCCACTCGAGACGAGGACTGACTCCCCTGGGAAGACTCCAGAAGTAACTCAAGATCCATGTCAGCACTGGAGAGGAATCCTCAGGTTCCGGCACCGAGTCCACACAAGGTCTTAGGCCCCGGCATCGACGGGAGAGGAATCCTGAGAGGCCCCCGAGCTACTCGCATGGGCCCTGGCCTTCCCTGAGGCCAGCAACAGCAGGTCCCTGAGGTCCCCTTCGTAAGTCGAGAGCACCTGCTGCAACTCGAGAAAATCCAGGAGGTTCTCCCCTCCAGTCGAGATGAGGCCCATTTCCGCTGAGGCGTCTCGAGGCTAATCACACCTAACCTCTGGAACTTTCAAAGGGTCCTTCACACCCTTGCTGCAACTCAAGAAGTTCCCCGACATACCCGTCTCCACTCGACAGGAAGCACGAGAGACCCGCCCTCATCCAGAGGAGCCCCGTTTCCGCCTCCTAGCTCGAGAGAAGGCATCCTTTCACTGCGTGTTCGGGAAAGAATTCCCGGCGTTCCCGTCGCAACTCATGAGCAGGCGCTCTCCACAGGAAAGGCGAGAGGAACTCCAGGGTCGTGCCACCATTCCCCGAGTCCCCCAGATGTCTCAGTCCATTCCAGGGAAACCTGTTTTCCCTGCACTGCCTCGACTTTCAAGCCGAGGATCGACTCACACCACGGTGGCACGTGGGACAGCCATGTGGGAAAGCCTCATGGGAAAGCCTCGTGGGAAAGCCTCGAAGGAAAGCCACTGATCTCTTGATCCACGCGAATGGAAGCGTGACACTGCTGCTGCAGCTCGGGTGGAAAAGCGCACGTGCAAGCCCCCGACTCGAGACAAGGACCGACTCCCCTGGGGAGACTCCAGAAGTACCCCAAGTTTCATGTCAGTACTGGAGAGGAAGCCTCAGGAGCAGGCACCGACTCCACACAAGGTCCTAGGCCCCGGCATCGACTGGACAGGAATCCCGTGATGCCCCGGAGAAACTCGCATGGGGAATGGCCTTTCCTGAGGCCACCAGAATGCGTCCCTGAGGTCCCCGTCTTAAGTCGAGAGCACCTGCCGCATCTCGAGAAAATCCAGGAGGTTCCCCCTCCAGGCGAGATGAGGCCCATTTCTGTTGAGGCGTCTCGAGGCTAATAACACCGAGCCTCTAGAACTTCCAAAGGGTCCTTCACACCCTTGCTGCAACTCAAGAAGTTTCCCGACATACCCGTCTCCACTGGAAAGGAAGCACGAGAGTCCCGCCCACATCCAGAGGAACCCCGTTTCTGCCTCATACCTCGATAGGAGGGATCCTTTCCCTGCGTGGTCGGGAAAAGAATTCCCGGCGTTCCCGTCGCATCTCAAGAGGATGCACTCTCCACAGGAAAGGCGAGAGGAACTCCAGGGTCGTGCCACCATTCCCAGAGTCCCCCAGATGACTCAGTCCATTCCAGGGAACCTGTTTTCCCTGCACTGCCTCGAATTTCAAGCCGAGGATCGACTCACAACACGGTGGCACGTCGGACAGCCGTGTGGGAAAGCCTCGAGGGAAAGCCACAGATCATTTGATCCACGCGAAAGGGAAGAGTGACACTGCTGCTACAGCTCAGGAGGAAAGCGCACCTGTATGCCCCCACTCGAGACGTGGACTGACTCACCTGGGGAGACTCCAGAAGTACCCCCAAGATCCATGACAGCACTGG
>NW_017215677.1:0-13729 GCF_001704415.2 Capra hircus
AATAGCTTGGTTTACGCGGACGGCCAATAAAAATTCCAGACAAGGAATTTGCACCACCTACGTTGGGCCACCGGCGCCCGCTTGAATATCTAAGGGTGCCTCGCCTTAAGCTCCCTTTCGTGCGGGTCTTAACAGCCAGGGCAAGTAAGTAGACCTGGCGAGCCTCCGCACTCCAGGTGGAGATTCAGCCTGAAGTTATAGTAAAGAGCAGAGAGAAGGAAAGGTAGAGAAGAAGAAAGAGAGAGAAAGACACGGGGGAGCCAAAGTCCAAGAAACCAGGTTGAGAGACTAGTTCGAGAAGCTGGTCCGAGAAACTGGCCCCGGCCCCTGGCCTCCTCCTTTATTGTTCAGAAGGCCTTTTATACTTTTGATAAAACATGGAGATCAATGGATAACACAAAATTATGTAGTGTTCGCAACCCAGATTCTTTCTGTATATCATTTTGTATACAAAAGGTCTCAGGTGATTTACATTATCTTCTGGCCAAGAGGCTTGTTAACACTTTTTGGCTCTCTTCCTTAATGAATGTTAATTTTGTTTCCCCTGAAGTGTTTTTCTTTAATCTGCATCTCCTTAAAGCATTAAAGTTACATCTCTATAGAACAAAGTGCAGTGGGTTATAACAAAGAAGGTACTTAACTCAAAGATCTAATGTTGCTAATACCAGGTCTACTACTTGTTTTTCTATATACCAACTATATCTAAAAATAAAGGATATGAAAATTTGGCAGCAAGCATTGACCCAAAAAATGAAACTTTTAATCAGTCCTATTATAAAAATTTTGACTCCTCGGAAGCTCCTGCTTTCCTAGGATATTTTAAGCTTCCTGTGCCTCCTGCGGTCAGGAGGCCTCAAACAATCACAAGCGCAGCTGTACGAGTCCTACAGGCAGGCTACAAAGCCATCAGAGGGTTTTGGATTGAAACACTCTTTCAAATGCAGAAGACTAACGCCCTGAATTGACTTTTTCCAGAAAAGGTCAGAAGAGTGAAAAAGCAGAGAACAAAAACCGGCAGATTTTTGTTGGGGTACATGCTTAAAAATTTCCAGAGGGGTCCCTGAAGTCTGAGCACGCCTTGCGTATGTCAGCTTCCTTCCTCATAACCTTGTCACGGGCGGGCTTCCTCACACTGGCTCCCGGCAGTCTTAGGCCCCGGCATCGACGGGAGAGGAATCCCGAGAGGCCCCGAGCAACTCGCATGGCGGGACTGGCCTTTCCTGAGGCCACAAGAGCGGGTCCCTGAGGTCCCCGTCGTAAGTCGAGAGCACCTACCGCAACTCGAGAAAATCCAGGAGGTTCTCCCCTCCAAGCGAGATGAGGTCCATTTCCGCTGAGGGTCTCGAGGCTAATCACACCTAACCTCTGAAACTTCCAAAGGGTCTTTCACGTCCTTGCTGCAACTCAAGAAGTTCCCCGACATACCTGTCTCCACTCGAGAGGAAGCACGAGAGTCCTGCCCATCATCCAGAGGAGCCCCGTTTCCGTCTCCTAGCTCGAGAGGAGGGATCCTTTCCCTGCGTTGTCGGGAAAGAATTCCCGGCGTTCCCATAGCGTCTCAAGAGGAGTCGCTCTCCACAGGAAAGGCGAGAGGAACTCCAGGGTGGTGCCACCATTCCCAGAGTCCCCCACATGTCTCAGTCCATTCCACGGTAACGTGTTTTCCCTGCATTGCCTTGGCTTTCAAGCCGAGGATCGACTCACACCACGGTGGCACGTGGGACAGCCCTTTGGGAAAGCCTCGTGGGAAAGCCTCGTGGGAAAGACTCGAGGGAAAGCCACAGATCCCTTACTCCACAAAAAGGGAAGCGAGATACTTCAGCTACAGCTCGGGAGGTAAGTGCATGTGCATGCGCCCACTCGAGACGAGGACTGACTCCCCTGGGGAGACTCCAGAAGTACCCCAAGATCCATGTCAGCAATGGAGAGGAATCCTCAGGTTCCGGCACTGACTCCACACAAGGTCTTAGGCCCCAGCATCGATGGGAGTGAAATCACGAGAGGCCCCCGAGCAACTCGCATGGGGACTGGCCTTCCTGAGGCCACCAGAGCGGAGTCCCTGAGGTCCCCGTCATAAGTCGAGAGAACCTGCCGCAACTCGAGAAAATCCAGGAGGTTCTTCCCTGTAGACGAGATGAGGCCCATTTCCGCAGAGGCGACTCGAGGCTAATCACACCTAAATCTGTGGACCTTCCAAAGGGTCCTTCACACCCTTGCTGCAACTCAAGAAGTTCCCCTGACATACCCGTCTCCACTCGAGAGGAAGCACGAGAGTCCCGCCCACATCCAGAGGAGCCCTGTTTCCGCCTCCTAGCTCGACAGGAGGGATCCTTTCCCTGCGTGTTCGGAAAAGAATTCCCGGCGTTCCCGTCACATATCAAGAGGTGGCGCTCTCCACAGGAAGGGCGAGAGGAACTCCAGGGTCGTGTCACCATTCCCAGAGTCCCCCAGATGTCTCAGTCCATTCCAGGGAAGCCTGTTTCCCCGGCTCTGCCTGGACTTTCAAACCGAGGATCGACTGACACCACGGTGGCACGTGGGAAATCACTGGGGGAAAGCCTCGTTGGAGAGCCTGGTGGGAAAGCGTCGTTGGAAAGCCTCATGGGAAAGCCTAGAGGGAAAGCCACAGATCCTATGATCCACGGGAAGGGAAGCGTGACACTGCTGCTACAGCTCAGGAGTAAAGCGCACGTGCATTCCCCCACTCGAGACGACGACTGACTCCCCTGGGGAGACTCCAGAAGTACCCCAAGATCCATGTCAGCACTGGAGACGAATCCTCAGGTTTCGGCACCGACTCCACACAAGGTCTTAGGCCCCGGCATCGACGGGAGAGGAATCCCGAAAGGCCCCTGAGCAAAGCGCATGTGAACTGGCCTTTCCTGAGTCCACCAGAGAGGGTCCCTGAGGTCCCCGTCGTAAGTCGAGAGCACCTGCCGCAACTCGAGAAAATCCAGGAGGTTCTCCCCTCCAGGCAAGATGAGGTGCATTTCCGCTGAGGTGTCTGGAGTCTAATCACACCTAACCTCTGGAACTTCCAAAGGGTCCTTCACACCCTTGCTGCAACTCAAGAAGTTCCCCGACATACCCGTCTCCACTCGAGAGGATGCATGAGAGTCCCGCCCACATCCAGAGGAGCCCCGTTTCCGCCTCCTAGCTCGGGAGGAGGGATCCTTTCCCTGCGTGGTCGGGAAAGAATTCCCGGCGTTTCTGTAGCAACTCAAGAGTAGGCGCTCTCCACAGGAAAGGCGAGAGGAACTCCAGGGTCGTGCCACCATTCCCAGAGTCCTCCAGATGTCTCAGTCCATTCCAGGGAAACCTGTTTTCCCTGCACTGCCTCTACTTTCAAGCCGAGGATCGACTCACACCACGGTGGCCCGTGGGACAGCCCTGTGGGAAAGCCTCGTGGGAAAGCCTCCTGGGAAAGCCTCGAGGGAAAGCCACAGATCCCTTGATCCACGCGAAGGGAATCGTGACTCTGCTGCTACAGCTCGAGAGGAAACCGCACGTTCATGCCCCGACTCGAGACGAGGACTGACTCCCCTGGGGAGACTCCAGAAGTACCCCAAGATCCATGTCAGCACTGGAGAGGAATCCTCAGGTTCCGGCACCTGCTGGGAGCCAGTGTGAGGAATCCCGCCCGTGACAAGGTCATGAGGAAGGAAGCTGACATACGCAAGGCGTGCTCAGACTTCAGGGAACCCCTCTGGCAAATTCCTAAGCACGTACCCCAACAAAAATCTGTCGCTTTTGTGCTCTGCTTTTCCACTCTTCTGACATTTTCTGGAAAAAGTCAATTCAGGGCTTTAGTCTTCTGCACATGAAAGAGTGTTTCAATCCAAAAACCCCTCCGATGGCTTTCTAGCCTTCCTGCAGGACTCGTACAGCTGCGCATGTGATTGTTTGAGGCCTCCTGACCGCAGGAGGCACAGGAAGCTTAAAACATCCTAGGAATGTAGGAGCTTCCGAGGAGTCAAAATCTTTAGAATAGGACTTATTAATGGTTTCATTTTTTGGGTCAATGCTTGCTGCCAAATTTTCATATCCTTTATTTTTAGATATAGTTGGTATATAGAAAAACAAGTAGTAGACCTGGTATTAGCAACATTAGATCTTTGAGTTAAGTACCTTCTTTGTTATATCCCACTGCACCTTTGTTCTATAGAGATGTAACTTTAATGCTTTAAGGAGATGCAGATTAAAAAAAAAACACTTCAGGGGAAACAAAATTAACATTCATTAAGGAAGAGAGCCAAAAAGTGTTAACAAGCCTCTTGGCCAAAAGATAATGTAAATCACCTGAGACCTTTTGTATACAAAACTGATATACGGAAAGAATCTGGGTTGCGAACGCTACATAATTTTGCGTTACCCATTGATCTCCGTGTTTTATCAAAAGTATAAAAGGCCTTCTGAACAATAAAGGATGGGGGCCAGTTTCTCGAACTAGTCTCTCGGCCTGGTTTCTTGGGACTCTGGCTCCCCCCATGTCTCTCTCTCTCTCTTCTTCTCTCCCCTTCCCTCTCTCTGCTCTTTACTTTAACTTCAGGCTGAATCTCCATCTGGGGCGCGGAGGCTCGCCAGGTCTACTTACTTGCCCGGCTGTTAAGACCCGCACGAAAGGGAGCTTAAGGCGAGGCACCCTTAGATATTCAAGCGGGGCGCCGGTGGCCCAACGTAGATGGTGCAAATTCCTTGTCTGGAATTTTATTGGCCGTCCGCGTAAACCAAGCTATTCAGCCCTCTTCCTCCACTTAATCTCTTACTACACTATAGTTTCTTAATCTAATCTTACATTAATAAACAAACAAGTCTTTCCACTGCCAACGCCGTCCACCCTTCGAATTCCCTGGATCCACCGGGGCTGGACCCCGGCAAGTGGTGCCCGGAACAGGCTATTTCGAAGGTAGGTTCCTCGGAGCAAAAGCTCCCCCCCGGAGCACTCTCTGTTGCTCCCCCCGGAGCACTCTCTGTTGCTCCCCCCGGAGTGACTTAATCACTCCCCCCGGAGTACTTTCGGGTACTCCCCCAGTGTTGAGTGTTCGGGACGGCTAGGACCCCACTCAGGGTGCCGCGGCCCCCCTGTAGGATAGACAGGGTGAGGACGAGTGGGAAGTGTTCAAGGGTTTAAGAGAAACCTGGTGCTCTAGAGGTTGAAAAGAAACCTGCTATCTTAGGGTTTAAAACAAAACCCCCCTTGGCTAAGGTAAAACCTTTTTGTCAAGGCAGACTTTTCTATAACTCTTAATTTTCTGACACGGGTAACAATGACTCAAAACAATGACACCTCTTTATACAAGTAATTTTGTAACTGTTAAACAAAAAAGACAAATTAAAGATTAAAAGGCTCGTGTTACGAGACCAATGTCCTTGGTTTCCAGAAAAGAGATTTAGATACTTGGATAAAGGTAATAAAACAGCTAAAAACTAATTATACTTTGCATGGGCCTGTAAATGCTTTTGCTCTGTAAAATATTATTACAAATGTTCTGGACCCCCGTCATGAGGCTGTTAGTTAGATAGCCTATGGGAGAGACTATAGCAGTGGATCGTAGTGGGTCTCCACCTATTACGCAGATCATATTTTCTGCCATTGGCAAACAAAAGGAGAGAGACTGTACTCTTCCTCCCGAGGAAGGAGGGTGCTTACAGGACGCAGCGGCCGAGCGCCCTGGAGAGCCCCCTCCCCCTCTACACAAACCAAACCTTTAAAAAAGTTGTCTTATTTAAGGCGACCACTGCAACCTCTGCTTGCGCCTCCCCAGGGCTTAAGAACTCCCCACTTTATATCCAAAGCCTCCCAGAACATTGCTTAAGTTTGAAAACGATAGTGACAATATTTTTGAGCAAAAGAGCTTTTAAAACAGAGCTTGCTCCTTGCATAAAATCCCCTCAGGAGGGGCCTCACCCAACAAAAAAAAAAAAAAAAAGAAAAAGGAAGAAAAACAGAAAAAAAAAAGAAAAATATTCGTAATAAAAAGGACTTTACAAATGCAAAATGTTTCTCTTGAGGCCAAATAGAACATTTTTTGCCAAAATGTCTTGCTAAACAGAGATAACAAGCCGTACCAAACAACCCCAGGTAGCTCAGGCCTGGACCTCAGTTCCACCACCTTAATAATAATAGCTCCTGACTCAGATTCCAGTGGCTAGTCCCCTGCCTGAGGACATTGTAAGACTTGTGCTGGGGCATAGCTTGCTTTCTTTTCAAAAAATTTCGGTAGTGTCTTGTGTAGTAAATTCTGATTATACTAAAAAAATTGAAGTTTTGATATCGCCACCTGCTAAAACTGTGCAATTAAAATTAAAAAATAGCACAGCTTTTGCTTTTACCTTATTACCAGACAGAAAAAACCAGACAAAAAAAAGCCCCAGAGGATCTAGATCTAGCTTTTTGGGTGCAAAAAATTGCAGCTTCTAGGCCTTTAAAAGATTTTTTAAAGATATAAAATGTCATGGCTGTTAGACAATAGACAAGACGTTTCTTACATTGCTGAGAGACTAGCGCAGCTCCTGGCCAACATATACTACTGAAAAGGAGTTGGTGGGATTAGAAAAGGTGGTATGCAGGATAAAAATGCTATAGAGTAAGAGGTGAGAGAGAGTTTAAAACCTTGGTGAATAGTGAGCTCCCCGTTGCTGGAAGTATTCAAGCAAAGATTAAATGGTTACTTGTCATCTAAAAGGCTATAGACCAGATTTGGGTTATAAAAAGATCATTAAAAAAGCTTTTCTTGCTTCTTATATTTGGGTCTGCCAAAAGTTTTAAAACTGATAATGTCCTTTTAAAGCTGCTGAGAGATTGTTTACTAACTTTAAATGATTTCCAAAAATTATTAGGTGATATTAATTGGATATGCCCACATTTAAAACTGACTTTTGTAGATTTAAAGCCTTTTGTTTGATTGCTGAAAAATAACAATCCTAATCCCAGTTCTAAGAAAAAGTTGACTAGTGTGACACAGTTGGCTTTCGTTAAAGTGAATGAGGCTTTAAATGATCAGTTAATTAAGATTAATATTGCCAAAAAAGGAGATTAAATTATTCTTGCCACAAAATGTATACCTACAGGATGCTTGTGACAAGAAGGCCCATTGGTTCCATCTAATGACCCCCCAAAAAATAGTTTTATCTTATCCCAACTTGGTGGAACAATGGCCTCTGCCTAAGAAAAAATTACTGCCATATTAATTTAAAAGATTAATTCAAGCATACTGATTTATTAAATTGTTTCAGTAAAGAGCCATCAAAAATTGTAATTCCATATAACAAAAAACAACTTGATGCTTTTCAAATGTTTGATGATTGGCAGATTGCTATAGGAAATTCTTGTGATCAGATCTTGCATCATTTACCCTCACGTGCTTTGTTAATTCAAAAATTAAAAAAGGAGAAATTAAGTATAGTTTTCCCCCATCAGATTTTACAACATGTTCTCTTTGTAATAAGTTAAATGCTGATTCGTTTGGAACAGTAAAATAAAAAGCCATTGGTAAAGCAAAAAGATCTCCAGATAACAAAAAGATCCCGACCCAGAATTTACTGCGGGTCGAGGAAGTGTTTATATTTTTTCCACAGGGTGCAGATTCGTCAATTTGGATCCCGGACAGACTGATTCGCCACAAAAGAAAAAGGGAACTTCTCTGCCGCCACCGCCGCGGGAAACAGCCGTGCACCAAAAGCTGCGGGCGGGGGCCAGCCTGACTGACGGAACCCAGTGCACCGCCACTCGCAGCCCCGTAACAGCGCCAGTGTCAGAGGGCGGGGTGAAGGCCGCTGCTCCCACCGGCAGAAGAGGCAAAAGAAACATCAAGATCCCGGCGGGACTAACAGCTGCTGCAGCGCAAACTCCAACCAGAAAATGACTCTATTTACTTTATTTTGGCTTGTCTATCCTCTCCTTATGTTCTTCTTTTCACCAATGATTCCAGAAAAACTTAACGTACCTAATGTAGCGACTTGTGAACCATGGATGTTTTCATCTTGTTTAACTCCTCAAAGTAATGTCTGCTCTTTTGTGGTTTTAAAGATGTCCTGTAACTGTAACAACTTATTGATATGATAATTATGTTCTTGCTGTGTTACAATAACTGTTATTGTTACTATGGCAGCGGTCATTGACTCAACAAGTGTAAATGCCCAATATGTTAAAAAATCAAGTTTTAGGTGTTTTGGAACAGCTCAGATATTAGTTTAGACTTAGGGAAACTGCATAACCAGATTCAGACCTTGGAACACTCCCGATTAGATTTTACCACCGCAGGAGAAGCCAATGACTTTTTCCACACTTTCTCTAACTTCATTTCTGGAAAGACTATTCTGTCTACTCTTTATAATCTTGCTCCTCGTAATCATTCTTCCCTGTATTGTCTAGATTCTTCGGCAGAGCATTCGGAATCTCGCGACCGAACTGCACCTGATTTTAAACATAAATAATTAATTATTTAAAATAAAAAAGGGTGAGATGCTGGGAGCCAGTGTGAGGAATCCCGCCCGTGACAAGGTCATGAGGAAGGAAGCTGACATACGCAAGGCGTGCTCAGACTTCAGGGACCCCTCTGCAAATTCCTAAGCACGTACCCCAACAAAAATCTGCCGGCTTTTGTGCTCTGCTTTTCCACTCTTCTGACATTTTCTGGAAAAAGTCAAATCAGGGCTTTAGTCTTCTGCATTTGAAAGAGTGTTTCAATCCAAAAACCCCTCCGATGGCTTTCTAGCCTGCCTGCAGGACTCGTACAGCTGCGCATGTGATTGTTTGAGGCCTCCTGACCGCAGGAGGCACAGGAAGCTTAAAACATCCTAGGAATGTAGGAGCTTCCGAGGAGTCAAAATCTTTAGAATAGGACTGATTAAAGGTTTCATTTTTTGGGTCAATGCTTGCTGCCAAATTTTCATATCCTTTATTTTTAGATATAGTTGGTATATAGAAAAACAAGTAGTAGACCTGGTATTAGCAACATTAGATCTTTGAGTTAAGTACCTTCTTTGTTATATCCCACTGCACCTTTGTTCTATAGAGATGTAACTTTAATGCTTTAAGGAGATGCAGATTAAAAAAAAAAAACACTTCAGGGGAAACAAAATTAACATTCATTAAGGAAGAGAGCCAAAAAGTGTTAACAAGCCTCTTGGCCAAAAGATAATGTAAATCACCTGAGACCTTTTGTATACAAAATGATATACGGAAAGAATCTGGGTTGCGAACGCTACATAATTTTGTGTTACCCATTGATCTCCGTGTTTTATCAAAAGTATAAAAGGCCTTCTGAACAATAAAGGATGGGGGCCAGTTTCTCGAACTAGTCTCTCGGCCTGGTTTCTTGGGACTCTGGCTCCCCCCATGTCTCTCTCTCTCTCTTCTTCTCTCCCCTTCCCTCTCTCTGCTCTTTACTTTAACTTCAGGCTGAATCTCCATCTGGGGGCGCGGAGGCTCGCCAGGTCTACTTACTTGCCCCGGCTGTTAAGACCCGCACGAAAGGGAGCTTAAGGAGAGGCACCCTTAGATATTCAAGCGGGCGCCGGTGGCCCAACGTAGATGGTGCAAATTCCTTGTCTGGAATTTTATTGGCCTTCCGCGTAAACCAAGCTATTCAGCCCTCTTCCTCCACTTAATCTTCTTACTACACTATAGTTTCTTAATCTAATCTTACATTAATAAAAACAAGTCTTTCCACGCCAACGCCGTCCACCCTTCGAATTCCCTGGATCCACCGGGGCTGGACCCCGGCAGGCACCGACTCCACACAAGGTCTTAGGCCCTGGCATCGACGGGAGAGGAATCCCGAGAGGCCCCTGAGCAACTCGCAAGGGGACTGGCCTTTCCTGAGGCCACCAGAGCGGGTCCCAGTGGTCCCCGTCGTAAGGCGAGAGCACGTACCGCAAACTCGAAAAAATCCAGGAGATTCTCCCCTCCAGGGGAGATGAGGCCCATTTCCGCTAAGGCGTCTCGACTCTAAACACACCTAACCTCTGGAATTCCAAAGGATCCTTCACACCCTTGCTGCAACTCAAGAAGTTCCCCAACATACCCGTCTCCACTCGAGAGGAAGCACGAGAGTCACGGCCCACATCCAGAGGAGCCCCGTTTCCTGCCTCCAAGTTCGACAGGAGGGATCCTTTTCCTGCGTGGTCGGGAAAGAATTCCCGGCGTTCCCGTCGCATCTCAAGAGGAGGCGCTGTCCACAGGAAAGGCGAGAGGAACTCCAGGGTCGTGCCACCATTCCCAGAGTCCCCCAGATGTCTCAGTCCATTCCAGGGAAGCCTGTTTCCCCGGCACTGCCTCGACTTTCAAGACCGAGGATCGACTGACACCACGGTGGCACGTGGGACATCACTGGGGAAAGCATCGTTGGAAAGCCTGGTGGGAAAGCCTTGTGGGAAAGCCTCATGGGAAAGCCTAGAGGGAAAGCCACAGATCCTATGATCCACGCGAAGGGAAGCGTGACACTGCTGCTACAGCTCGGGAGGAAAGCGCACGTGCATACCCCCACTCGAGACGAGGACTGACTCCCCTGGGGAGACTCCAGAAGTACCCCAAGATCCATGTCAGCACTGCAGAGGAATTCTCAGGTTCGGCACCGACTCCACACAAGGATCTTAGGCCCAGGCATGGATCGGGAGAGGAATCCGAGAGGCCCCCGAGCAAATCGCATGGGGACTGGCCTTTCCTGAGGCCACCAGAGCTGGTCCCTGAGGTCCCTGTCGTAAGTCAAGAGCACCTGCCGCAACTCGAGAAAAATCCAGGAGGTTCTGCCCTCCAGGCGAGATGAAGCCCATTTTGCTGAGGCGTCCGAGGCTAATCACACCTAATCCTCTGGAACTTCCAAAGGGTCCTTCACACCCTTGCTGCAACTCAAGAAGTTCCCCGACATATGCGTCTCCATTGAGAGGAAGCACGAGAGTCCCGCTCACAATCCAGAGGAGCCCGTTTCCGAGTCATAGCTCGAGAGGAGGGATCCTTTCCCTGCGTTTTCGGGAAAGAATTCCCGGCGTTCCCGTCGCATCTCAAGAGGAGGTGCTCTCCGACAGGAAAGACGAGGGGAACTCCAGGGTCGTGACACCAATTACCTGAGTCCCACAGATGTCTCAGTCCATTCCAGGGAAACCTGTTTTCCCTGCACTGCCTCGACTTTCAAGGCGAGCATCGACTCACACCACGTGTGGCACGTGGGACAGCCCTGTGGGAAAGCTCTGGGAAAGCCTCGTGGGAAAGCCTCGAGGGAAAGCCACAGGTCCCTTGATCCACGCGAAGGGAAGCGTGACACTGCTGCCACAGCTCAGGAGTAAAGCGCACGTGCATGCCCCCACTCGAGACGAGGACTGACTCCCCTGGGGAGACTCCAGAAGTACCCCAGGATCCATGTCAGCACTGGAGAGGAATCCTCAGGTTCCGGCACCGACTCACACAAGGTCTTAGGGCCCCGGCATCGACGGGAGAGGAATCCCGAGAGGCCCCGAGCAACTCGCATGGGGACTGGCCTTTCCTGAGGCCACCAGAGCGGGTCCCTGAGGTCCCCGTCGTAGTCGAGAGCACCTGCCGCAACTCGAGAAAATCCAGGAGGTTCTCCCCTTCCAGGCGAGATGAGGCCCATTTCTGCTGAGGTCTCGAGGCTAATCACACCTAACCTCTTGAATTTCCAAAGGGTCCTTCACACCCTTGCTGCAACTCAAGAAGTTCCCCGACATACCCCGTCTCCACTCAAGAGGAAGCACGAGAGTCCCGCCCAATCCAGAGGAGCCCCGTTTCCGCCTCCTAGCTCGAGAAAGAGGGATCCTTTCCCTGCGTCGTCGGGAAAGAATTCCCGGCGTTCCGTCGCATCTCAAGAGGAGCGCTCTCCACAGGAAAGCCGAGAGGAACTCCAGGGTCATGCCACCATTCCCAGAGTCCCCAGATGTCTCAGTCCATTCCAGGGAAAACTGTTTTCCCTGCACTGCCTCGACTTTCAAAGCCGAGGATCGACTCACACCATGGTGGCACGTGGGACAACCCTGTGGGAAAGCCTCGTGGGAAAGCCTCATGGGAAAGCCTCGAGGGAAAGCCACAGATCCCTTGATCCAAGCGAAGGGAAGCGTGACACTGCTGCTACAGCTCGGGAGGAAAGCGCACTTGCATGTCCCACTCGAGACCAGGACTGACTCCCCTGGGGAGACTCCAGAAGTACCCAAGATCCATGTCAGGAGAGGAAAACCTCAGGTTCCGGCACAGACTCCACACAAGGACTTAGCCCCGGCATCGAGGGGAGAGGAATCCCGAGAGGCCCCGAGCAACTCGTATGGGGACCTGCCTTTCCTGAGGCCACCAGAGCGGGTCCTGATGTCCCCGTTGTAAGTCGAGAGCACCTGCCGCAACTCGAGAAAATCCAGGAGGTTCTCCCTTCCAGGCGAGATGAGGCCCCTTTCCGCTGAGGCGTCTCGAGGCTAATCACACCAAACCTCTGGAACTTCCAAAGGGCCCTTCACAGACTTGCTAAAACTAAAGAAGTTCGCCGACATACCCGTCTTCACTCGAGAGGAAGCACGAGAGTCCCGCCCACATCAGAAAAACCCCGTTTCCGCCTCCTAGCTCGAGAGGAGGATCCTTTGCCTGATTGGTCGGGAAAGAATTCCCGGCGTTCCCGTCGCATCTCAAGAGGAGGCACTCTCCACAGGAAAGGCGCGGAACTCCAGGGTCGTGCCACAATTCCCAGAGTCCCCCAGATGTCTCAGTCCATTCCAGGGAAACCTGTTTTCCTTACACTGCCTCGAATTTCAAGGACGAGGATCCACTCACACCACGGTGGCACGTGGGACAGCCCTTTGGGAAATCCTTGAGGGAAAGCCACAGATCCCTTGATCCATGCGAAGAGAAGCGTGACACTGCTGCTACAGCTCAGGAGGAAAGCGCACCTGCATGCCCCCACTCGAGACGAGGACTGACTCCCCTGGGGAGACTCCAGAAGTACCCCAGATCCATGTCAGCACTGGAGAGGAATCCTCAGGTTCCGGCACCGACTCCACACGAGGTCTTAGGGCCCGGAATCGAAGGGAGAGGAATCCCGAGAGGCCCCGAGCAACTCGCATGGGGACTGGCCTTTCCTGAGGCCACCAGAGCGGGTCCCTGAGGTCCCGTCGTTAGTCGAGAGCACCTGCCGCAACTCGAGAAAATCCAGGAGGTTCTCCCTCCAGGCGAGATTAGGCCCATTTCTGCTGAGGTGACTCGAGGCTAATCACACCTAACCTCTTGAATTCCAAAGGGTCCTTCACACCCTTGCTGCAACTCAAGAAGTTCCCCGACATACCCGTCTCCACTCAAGAGGAAGCACGAGAGTCCCGCCCAATCCAGAGGAGCCCCGTTTCGCCTCCTAGCTCGAAAAGAGAGGGATCCTTTCCTGCGTCGTCGGGAAAGAATTCCCGGCGTTCCGTCGCATCTCAAGAGGAGGCGCTCTCCACAGGAAAGGCGAGAGGAACTCCAGGGTCGTGCCACCATTCCCAGAGTCCCCCAGATGTCTCAGTCTATTCCAGGAAACCTGTTTTCCCTGCACTGCCTCGACTTTCAAGCCGAGGATCG
The DNA here is from genome assembly GCF_001704415.2 of Capra hircus. NCBI lineage: Eukaryota > Metazoa > Chordata > Mammalia > Artiodactyla > Bovidae > Capra > Capra hircus. Next base: position 13,547 of record NW_017215677.1, read on the forward strand.
ACTCACACCATGGTGGCACGTGGACAACCCTGTGGGAAAGCCAAGCCTCAGGGAAAGCCTCGAGGAAAGCCACAGATCCCTTGATCCAACGCGAAGGGAAGCGTGACACTGCTGCTACAGCCTCGGAGGAAAGCGCACTTGCATGCCCACACTCGAGACCAGGACTGACTCCCCTGGGGGGAG
>NW_017215678.1:0-13728 GCF_001704415.2 Capra hircus
CCTACGTCTCTCACACACTTTCTAGGGCACCCACGGAGTCAGCCTCTGGGAGTGTGGGGATGCAAAACCCAGCCAGGGGCCCTGGAACCTGGTGCTCTCCGTGCGGCGCTTTGTCTGGGCGGCCAAGCAACCGCTGAAGGAGCCCTGCTGTTGCCCTTCCTTCCCTCTGACAGAGCTCTCACTGCTGGAGCCCTTGGCAGTGTGCAACCCACCAGCCCCCTAAGCCCTCCTCAAGGACGCTGGGACCTAAGTGCAAAGGCAAGGCAGGGGGAGCTGAGCCAGGAAGGCGCCAGTGGCGTTTCCCAGCTCACACAGCCTGCTCCTTCCTGGGGAGGGAGCCTAAAAGCAAGGCAAGTCTGGCAAGGCTCGCCTATGGCAGAGCATCTTGCGCCAGGAACTCTGCCAGATCGGGCTCTGAACAGAGCTAGAGATCTGCCGTACTGGAGCGCACTTAGCTTCGTGCAAGCAGGGCTTTCCCTTGACGGGGACTTGCTGCCTCCTCTTCCCCCGAGGAGGCTCGCTTCCCTGCTGGCTGTGCACTCGCCTATCAGGCGGGGCGCAGGGCTCCTCCAGCAGGTCTTGCCTCAGGGGCTGCTTCCCCTGAGTTGGGGCTGTGGGCAGGAACCCAGACACGCAGGATCAGGCCCCAACCACCTGCACATGTCTCTGCTGGGGAGGAGAGTGCTAGGGAACCTACGTCTCTCATACACTTTCTGGGCACCCAAGGAATCAGCCTCCGTGTGTGGGGCAAAACCCCAGCCAGGGGCCCTGGAGCCTGGTGCTCTCCGTGCGGCGTCTGGGCGGCCAAGAACCGCTGGAGGAGCCCTGCAGTTGCCCTTCCTTCCCTCTGACAGAATTCTCACTGCTGGAGCCCTTGGCAGTGTGCAACCCACCAGCCCCTAAGCCCTCCTCAAGGACGCTGGACCTAAGTGCAAAGGCAAGGCAGGATTGGAGCTGAGCAAGGAAAGGCGCCAGTGGCGACTCCCAGGCTCCTGCAGCCTGCTCCTTCCTGGGAGAGCAGCCTAAAAGCAAGGCAAGTCTGGGCAAGGCTAGCCCGGCAGAGCAGCCTCGCGCCAGAACTCTGCCAGATCGGGGCTCTGAGCAGAGCTAGAGCTCTGCCGTACTGGAGGCCGCACTTAGCTCCGTGCAAGCAGGGCTTTCCTCTTGACGGGCTCGGCTGCCTCCTCTTCCCCGAGGAGGCTCGCCTCCCTGCTGGCTGTGCTCTCGCCTATCAGGCCGGGCGCGCAGGGCTCCTCCAGCAGGTCTTGCCTCAGGGGCTGCTTCCCCTGAGTTGGGCTGTGGGCGGGAACCCAGACACGCAGGATCAGGCCCCAACCACCTGCACATGTCTCTGCTGGGGGAGGAGAGTGCTAGGGAACCTACGTCTCTCACACACTTTCTAGGCACCCACGGATCAGCCTCTGGAGTGTGGGGATGCAAAACCCAGCCAGGGGCCCTTGGAACCTGGTGCTCTCCGTGCGGAGCTTTGTCTGGGCGGCCAAGCAACCGCTGAAGGAGCCCTGCTGTTGCCCTTCGCTTCCCTCTGACAGAGCTTTCACTGCTGGAGCCCTTGGCAGTGTGCAACCCACCAGCCCCTAAGCCCTCCTCAAGGACGCTTGGGACCTAAGTGCAAAGGCAAGGCAGGGGTAGAGCTGAAGCCAGGAAGGCGCCAGTGGCGTTTCCGAGCCTCACACAGCCTGCTCCTTCCTGGGGAGGGAGCCTTAAAGCAAGGCAAGTCTGCGCAAGGCTCGCCTATGGCCAGAGCATCTTGGTGCCAGGAACTCTGCCAGATCGGGCCTCTGACAGAGCTAGAGATCTGCCGTACTGGAGTCGCACTTAGCTTCGTGTAAGCAGGGATTTCAGCTTGACGGGGACTTGCTGCCTCCTCTTCCCCCGAGGAGGCTCGCTTCCCTGCTGGCTGTGCACCGCCTATCAGGCGGGGGCGCAGGGCTCCTCCAGCAGGTCTTGCCTCAGGGGCTGCTTCCCTGAGTTGGGCTGTGGGCAGGAACCCAGACACGCAGGATCAGGCCCCAAACACCTGCACATGTCTCTGCTGCGGGAGGAGAGTGCTAGGGAACCTACGTCTGTCATACACTTTCTGGGCACCCAAGGCATCAGCCGTCCGTGTGTGCGGGGCTGAAAACCCCAGCAGGGGCCTGGGAGCCTGGTGTCTCTCCGTGTGGCGCTGAATCTGGGCGGCCAAGCAACCGTTGGAGGAGCCCTGCAGTTGCCCTTCCCTTCCCTCTGACAGAATTCTCACTGCTGGAGCCCTTGGCAGTGTGCAACCCACCAGCCCCTAAGCCTCCTTAAGGAGGACTGGGACCTAAGTGCAAAGGCAAGGCAGGATTGGAGCTGAGGCAAGAAGGCGCCAGTGGCGACTCCCAGGCTCCTGCTGCCTGCTCCTTCCTGGAGAGGCAGCCTAAAAGCAAGGCAAGTCTGGCAAGGCTAGCCCCGGCAGAGCAGCCTCGCGCCAGGAACTCTGCCAGATCGGGGCTCTGAGCAGAGCTAGAGCTCTGCCGTACTGGAGGCGCACTTAGCTCCGTGCAAGCAGGGCTTTCAACTTGACGGGGCTGGGCTGCCTCCTCTTCCCCCGAGGAGGCTCGCTTCCCTGCTGGCTGTGCACTCGCCTATCAGGCGGCGCGCAGGGCTCCTCCAGCAGGTCTTTGCCTCAGGGCTGCTTCCCCTGAGTTGGGGCTGTGGGCAGGAACCCAGACACGCAGGATCAGCCCCCAACCACCTGCACATGTCTCTGCTGGGGGAGGAGAGTGCTAGGGAACCTACGTCTGTCATACACTTTCTGGGCACCCAAGGAATCAGCCTCCGTGTGTGCGGGGCTGAAAACCCCAGCCAGGGGCCCTGGGAGCCTGGTGCTCTCCGTGCGGCGCTGATTCTAGGCGGCCAAGAAACCGCTGGAGGAGCCCTGCAGTTGCCCTTCCCTTCCCTCTGACAGAGCTCTCACTGCTGAGCCCTTGGCAGTGTGCAACCCACCACCCCCTAAGCCCTCCCCAAGGACGCCTGGCACCTATGTGCAAAGGCAAGGCAGGATTGGAGCTGAGGCAAGGAAGGCACCAGTGGCGTCTCCCAGGCTCGCTCAGACAGCCTCCTTCCTGGGGAGGGAGCCTAAAAGCAAGGCAAGTCTGGGCAAGGCGAGCCCCGGCCGAGCAGCCTTCGCGCCAGGAACTCTGCCAGATCGCCTCTGAGCAGAGCTAGAGCTCTGCCGTACTGGAGGCCCACTTAGCTCCGTGCAAGCAGGGCTTTCCTCTTGACTGGGCTCGGCTGCCTCCTCTTCTCCCGAGGAGGCTCGCTACACTGCTGGCTGTGCTCTCGCCTATCAGGCGGGCGCGCAGGGCTCCTCCAGCAGGTCTTGCCTCAGGGGCTGCTTCCCCTGAGTTGGGCTGTGGGCGGGAACCCAGACACGCAGGATCAGGCCCCAAACCACCTGCACATGTCTCTGCTGGGGAGGAGAGTGCTAGGGAACCTACGTCTCTCACACACTTTCTGGGCACCCAGGAATCAGCCTCTAGTGTGGGGATGAAAACCCAGCCAGGGGCCCTTGGAACCTGGTGCTCTCCGTGCGGAGCTTTGTCTGGGCGGCCAAGGAACCGCTGGAGGAGCCCTGCAGTTGCCCTTCCCTTCCCTCTGACAGAATTCTCACTGCTGGAGCCCTTGGCAGTGTGCAACCCACCAGCCCCTAAGCCCTCCTCAAGGACGCTTGGGACCTAAGTGCAAAGGCAAGGCAGGATTGGAGCTGAGGCAAGAAGGCGCCAGTGGCGCTCCCAGGCTCCTGCAGCCTGCTCCTTCCTGGGAGGAGCCTAAAAGCAAGGCAAGTCTGGGCAAGGCTAGCCCCGCAGAGCAGCCTCGCGCCAGGAACTCTGCCAGATCGGGGCTCTGAGCAGAGCTAGAGCTCTGCCGTACTGGAGGCGCACTTAGCTCCGTGCAAGCAGGGCTTTCAGCTTGACGGGGCTGCTGCCTCCTCTTCCCCGAGGAGGCTCGCTTCCCTGCTGGCTGTGCACTCGCCTATCAGGCGGGGGGCGCAGGGCTCCTCCAGCAGGTCTTGCCTCAGGGGCTGCTTCCCCTGAGTTGGGGCTGTGGGCAGGAACCCAGACACGCAGGATCAGGCCCCAAACACCTGCACATGTCTCTGCTGGGGAGGAGAGTGCTAGGGAACCTACGTCTGTCATACACTTTCTGGGCACCCAAGGAATCAGCCTCCGTGTGTGCGGGGCTGAAAAAACCCAGCCAGGGGCCCTGGGAGCCTGGTGCTCTCGTGCGGCGCTGATTCTGGGCGGCCAAGAAACCGCTGGAGGAGCCCTGCAGTTGCCCTTCCCTTCCCTCTGACAGAGCTTCTCACTGCTGGAGCCCTTGGCAGTGTGCAACCCACCAGCCCCTAAGCCCTCCTCAAGGACGCTGGGACCTAAGTGCAAAGGCAAGGCAGGGGAGCTGAAGCCAGGAAGGCGCCAGTGGCGTTTCCAGCTCACACAGCCTGCTCCTTCCTGGGGGAGGAGCCTAAAAGCAAGGCAAGTCTGGCAAGGCTCGCCCGGCAGAGCAGGTGCCAGGAACTCTGCCAGATCGGGCCTCTGAGCAGAGCTAGAGCTCTGCCGTACTGGAGTCGCACTTAGCTCCGTGCAAGCAGGGATTTCAGCTTGACGGGGCTGGGCTGCCTCCTCTTCCCCCGAGGAGGCTCGCTTCCCTGCTGGCTGTGCACTCGCCTATCAGGCGGGGGCGCAGGGCTCCTCCAGCAGGTCTTGCCTCAGGGGCTGCTTCCCCTGAGTTGGGGCTGTGGGCAGGAACCCAGACACGCAGGATCAGGCCCCAAACACCTGCACATGTCTCTGCTGGGGAGGAGAGTGCTAGGGAACCTACGTCTGTCATACACTTTCTGGGCACCCAAGGAATCAGCCTCCGTGTGTGCGGGGCTGAAAACCCCAGCCAGGGGCCCTGGGAGCCTGGTGCTCTCCGTGCGGCGCTGAATCTGGCGGCGCCAAGCAACCGCTGGAGGAGCCCTGCAGTTGCCCTTCCCTTCCCTCTGACAGAATTCTCACTGCTGGAGCCCTTGGCAGTGTGCAACCCACCACCCCCTAAGCCCTCCCCAAGGACGCCTGGACCTAGTGCAAAGGCAAGGCAGGATTGGAGCTGAGGCAAGGAAGGCACCAGTGGCGTCTCCAGGCTCCTCAGACAGCTCCTTCCTGGGGAGGGAGCCTAAAAGCAAGGCAAGTCTGGGCAAGGCGAGCCCCCGGCCGAGCAGCCTCGCGCCAGAAACTCTGCCAGATCGGGGCTCTGAGCAGAGCTAGAGCTCTGCCGTACTGGAGGCCCACTTAGCTCCGTGCAAGCAGGGCTTTCCTCTTGACTGGGCTCGGCTGCCTCCTCTTCTCCCGAGGAGGCTCGCTACACTGCTGGCTGTGCTCTCGCCTATCAGGCGGGCGCGCAGGGCTCCTCCAGCAGGTCTTGCCTCAGGGGCTGCTTCCCCTGAGTTGGGCTGTGGCGCGGGAACCCAGACACGCAGGATAAGGCCCCAACCACCTGCACATGTCTCTGCTGGGGAGGAGAGTGCTAGGGAACCTACGTCTCTCACACACTTTCTAGGCACCCACGGAGTCAGCCTCTGGGAGTGTGGGGATGCAAAACCCAGCCAGGGGCCCTTGGAACCTGGTGCTCTCCGTGCGGAGCTTTGTCTGGGCGGCCAAGGAACCGCTGAAGGAGCCCTGCTGTTGCCCTTCTTCCCTCTGACAGAGCTTTCACTGCTGGAGCCCTTGGCAGTGTGCAACCCACCAGCCCCTAAGCCCTCCTCAAGGACGCTTGGGACCTAAGTGCAAAGGCAAGGCAGGGGTAGAGCTGAAGCCAGGAAGGCGCCAGTGGCGTTTCCGAGCCTCACACAGCCTGCTCCTTCCTGGGGAGGGAGCCTTAAAGCAAGGCAAGTCTGCGCAAGGCTCGCCTATGGCAGAGCATCTTCGGTGCCAGGAACTCTGCCAGATCGGGCCTCTGAACAGAGCTAGAGATCTGCCGTACTGGAGTCGCACTTAGCTTCGTGCAAGCAGGGATTTCAGCTTGACGGACTTGCTGCCTCCTCTTCCCCCGAGGAGGCTCGCTTCCCTGCTGGCTGTGCACTCGCCTATCAGGCGGGGGGCGCAGGGCTCCTCCAGCAGGTCTTGCCTCAGGGGCTGCTTCCCCTGAGTTGGGGCTGTGGGCAGGAACCCAGACACGCAGGATCAGGCCCCAAACACCTGCACATGTCTCTGCTGGGGAGGAGAGTGCTAGGGAACCTACGTCTGTCATACACTTTCTGGGCACCCAAGGAATCAGCCTCCGTGTGTGCGCGGGGCTGAAAACCCAGCCAGGGGCCCTGGGAGCCTGGTGCTCTCCGTGCGGCGCTGAATCTGGGCGGCCAAGAACCGCTGGAGGAGCCCTGCAGTTGCCCTTCCCTTCCCTCTGACAGAATTCTCACTGCTGGAGCCCTTGGCAGTGTGCAACCCACCAGCCCCTAAGCCCTCCTTAAGGACGCTGGGACCTAAGTGCAAAGGCAAGGCAGGATTGGAGCTGAGGCAAGAAGGCGCCAGTGGCGACTCCCAGGCTCCTGCAGCCTGCTCCTTCCTGGGAGGAGCCTAAAAGCAAGGCAAGTCTGGGCAAGGCTAGCCCCCAGAGCAGCCTCGCCGCCAGGAACTCTGCCAGATCGGGGCTCTGAGCAGAGCTAGAGCTCTGCCGTACTGGAGGCGCACTTAGCCTCCGTGCAAGCAGGGCTTTCTCTTGACGGGGCTGGGCTGCCTCCTCTTCCCCCGAGGAGGCTCGCTTCCCTGCTGGCTGTGCACTCGCCTATCAGGCGGGGGCGCAGGGCTCCTCCAGCAGGTCTTGCCTCAGGGGCTGCTTCCCCTGAGTTTGGGCTGTGGGCAGGAACCCAGACACGCAGGATCAGGCCCCAACACCTGCACATGTCTCTGCTGGGGAGGAGAGTGCTAGGGAACCTACGTCTGTCATACACTTTCTGGGCACCCAAGGAATCAGCCTCCGTGTGTGCGGGGCTGAAAACCCCAGCCAGGGCCCTGGGAGCCTGGTGCTCTCCGTGCGGCGCTGTCTGGCGGCCAAGAAACCGCTGGAGGAGCCCTGCAGTTGCCCTTCCCTTCCCTCTGACAGAGCTCTCACTGCTGGAGCCCTTGGCAGTGTGCAACCCACCAGCCCCTAAGCCCTCCCAAGGACGCTGGACCTAAGTGCAAAGGCAAGGCAGGATTAGAGCTGAAGCCAGGAAGGCGCCAGTGGGCGTTCCAGCCTCCACAGCCTGCTCCTTCCTGGGGAGGGAGCCTAAAAGCAAGGCAAGTCTGGCAAGGCTCGCCCGGCAGAGCATCTTGCGCCAGGAACTCTGCCAGATCGGGCTCTGAGCAGAGCTAGAGCTCTGCCGTACTGGAGCGCACTTAGCTTCGTGCAAGCAGGGCTTTCAGCTTGACGGGGCTGGCTGCCTCCTCTTCCCCCGAGGAGGCTCGCTTCCCTGCTGGCTGTGCACTCGCCTATCAGCGGCGGGGCGCAGGGCTCCTCCAGCAGGTCTTGCCTCAGGGGCTGCTTCCCCTGAGTTGGGGCTGTGGGCAGGAACCCAGACACGCAGGATCAGGCCCCAAACACCTGCACATGTCTCTGCTGGGGAGGAGAGTGCTAGGGAACCTACGTCTGTCATACACTTTCTGGGCACCCAAGGAATCAGCCTCCGTGTGTGCGGGCTGAAAACCCCAGCCAGGGGCCCTGGGAGCCTGGTGCTCTCCGTTGGCGCTGAATCTGGGCGGCCAAGCAACCGCTGGAGGAGCCCTGCAGTTGCCCTTCCCTTCCCTCTGACAGAATTCTCACTGCTGGAGCCCTTGGCAGTGTGCAACCCACCAGCCCCTAAGCCCTCCTTAAGGAGGACTGGGACCTAAGTGCAAAGGCAAGGCAGGATTGGAGCTGAGGCAAGAAAGGCGCCAGTGGCGACTCCCAGGCTCCTGCTGCCTGCTCCTTCCTGGAGAGGCAGCCTAAAAGCAAGGCAAGTCTGGGCAAGGCTAGCCCCCGGCAGAGCAGCCTCGCGCCAGGAACTCTGCCAGATCGGGGCTCTGAGCAGAGCTAGAGCTCTGCCGTACTGGAGGCGCACTTAGCTCCGTGCAAGCAGGGCTTTCTCTTGACGGGCTGGGCTGCCTCCTCTTCCCCCGAGGAGGCTCGCTTCCCTGCTGGCTGTGCACTCGCCTATCAGGCGGGGGCGCAGGGCTCCTCCAGCAGGTCTTGCCTCAGGGGCTGCTTCCCCTGAGTTGGGCTGTGGGCAGGAACCCAGACACGCAGGATCAGGCCCCAACACCTGCACATGTCTCTGCTGGGGAGGAGAGTGCTAGGGAACCTACGTCTGTCATACACTTTCTGGGCACCCAAGGAATCAGCCTCCGTGTGCGGGGCTGAAAACCCCAGCCAGGGGCCCTGGGAGCCTGGTGCTCTCGTGCGGCGCTGATTCTAGGCGGCCAAGAACCGCTGGAGGAGCCCTGCAGTTGCCCTTCCCTTCCCTCTGACAGAGCTCTCACTGCTGAAGCCCTTGGCAGTGTGCAACCCACCACCCCCTAAGCCCTCCCAACGCCTGGCACCTAAGTGCAAAGGCAAGGCAGGATTGGAGCTGAAGCAAGGAAGGCACCAGTGGCGTCTCCCAGGCTCGCTCAGACAGCTCCTTCCTGGGGAGGGAGCCTAAAAGCAAGGCAAGTCTGGGCAAGGCGAGCCCCGGCGAGCAGCCTCGCGCCAGAAACTCTGCCAGATCGGGGCTCTGAGCAGAGCTAGAGCTCTGCCGTACTGGAGGCCCACTTAGCTCCGTGCAAGCAGGGCTTTCCTCTTGACTGGGCTCGGCTGCCTCCTCTTCTCCCGAGGAGGCTCGCTACCTGCTGGCTGTGCTCTCGCCTATCAGGCGGGCGCGCAGGGCTCCTCCAGCAGGTCTTGCCTCAGGGCTGCTTCCCCTGAGTTTGGGCTGTGGGGGGGAACCCAGACACGCAGGATCAGGCCCCAACACCTGCACATGTCTCTGCTGGGGAGGAGAGTGCTAGGGAACCTACGTCTCTCACACACTTTCTAGGCACCCACGGAGTCAGCCTCTGGGAGTGTGGGGATGCAAAACCCAGCCAGGGCCCTTGGAACCTGGTGCTCTCCGTGCGGAGCTTTGTCTGGGCGGCCAAGGAACCGCTGAAGGAGCCCTGCTGTTGCCCTTCGCTTCCCTCTGACAGAGCTTTCACTGCTGGAGCCCTTGGCAGTGTGCAACCCACCAGCCCCTAAGCCCTCCTCAAGGACGCTTGGGACCTAAGTGCAAAGGCAAGGCAGGGGGTAGAGCTGAAGCCAGGAAGGCGCCAGTGGCGTTTCCAGCCTCACACAGCCTGCTCCTTCCTGGGAGGGAGCCTTAAAGCAAGGCAAGTCTGCGCAAGGCTCGCCTATGGCAGAGCATCTTCGCCCAGGAACTCTGCCAGATCGGGCCTCTGAACAGAGCTAGAGCTCTGCCGTACTGGAGGCGCACTTAGCTCCGTGCAAGCAGGGCTTTCAACTTGACGGGGCTGGGCTGCCTCCTCTTCCCCCGAGGAGGCTCGCTTCCCTGCTGGCTGTGCACTCGCCTATCAGGCGGGGGGGCGCAGGGCTCCTCCAGCAGGTCTTGCCTCAGGGCTGCTTCCCCTGAGTTGGGCTGTGGGCAGGAACCCAGACACGCAGGATCAGGCCCCAAACACCTGCACATGTCTCTGCTGGGGAGGAGAGTGCTAGGGAACCTACGTCTGTCATACACTTTCTGGGCACCCAAGGAATCAGCCTCCGTGTGTGCGGGGCTGAAAACCCCAGCCAGGGGCCCTGGGAGCCTGGTGCTCTCGGTGCGGCGCTGATTCTAGGCGGCCTAGAAACCGCTGGAGGAGCCCTGCAGTTGCCCTTCCCTTCCCTCTGACAGAGCTCTCACTGCTGAAGCCCTTGGCAGTGTGCAACCCACCACCCCCTAAGCCCTCCCCAACCACGCCTGGCACCTATGTGCAAAGGCAAGGCAGGATTGGAGCTGAGGCAAGGAAGGCACCAGTGGCGTCTCCCAGGCTCGCTCAGACAGCTCCTTCCTGGGGAGGGAGCCTAAAAGCAAGGCAAGTCTGGGCAAGGCGAGCCCCCCCGAGCAGCCTCGCGCCAGAAACTCTGCCAGATCGGGGCTCTGAGCAGAGCTAGAGCTCTGCCGTACTGGAGGCCCACTTAGCTCCGTGCAAGCAGGGCTTTCCTCTTGACTGGGCTCGGCTGCCTCCTCTTCTCCCGAGGAGGCTCGCTACACTGCTGGCTGTGCTCTCGCCTATCAGGCGGGGCGCGCAGGGCTCCTCCAGCAGGTCTTGCCTCAGGGGCTGCTTCCCCTGAGTTGAGGGCTGTGGGCGGGAACCCAGACACGCAGGATAAGGCCCCAACCACCTGCACATGTCTCTGCTGGGGAGGAGAGTGCTAGGGAACCTACGTCTCTCACACACTTTCTAGGCACCCACGGAGTCAGCCTCTGGAGTGTGGGATGCAAAACCCAGCCAGGGGCCCTTGGAACCTGGTGCTCTCCGTGCGGAGCTTTGTCTGGGCGGCCAAGGAACCGCTGAAGGAGCCCTGCTGTTGCCCTTCGCTTCCCTCTGACAGAGCTTTCACTGCTGGAGCCCTTGGCAGTGTGCAACCCACCAGCCCCTAAGCCCTCCTCAAGGACGCTTGGGACCTAAGTGCAAAGGCAAGGCAGGGGTAGAGCTGAAGCCAGGAAGGCGCCAGTGGCGTTTCCGAGCCTCACACAGCCTGCTCCTTCCTGGGAGGGAGCCTTAAAGCAAGGCAAGTCTGCGCAAGGCTCGCCTATGGCAGAGCATCTTGGTGCCAGGAACTCTGCCAGATCGGGCCTCTGAACAGAGCTAGAGATCTGCCGTACTGGAGTCGCACTTAGCTTCGTGTAAGCAGGGATTTCAGCTTGACGGGGACTTGCTGCCTCCTCTTCCCCCGAGGAGGCTCGCTTCCCTGCTGGCTGTGCACTCGCCTATCAGGCGGGGGCGCAGGGCTCCTCCAGCAGGTCTTGCCTCAGGGGCTGCTTCCCCTGAGTTGGGGCTGTGGGCAGGAACCCAGACACGCAGGATCAGGCCCCAAACACCTGCACATGTCTCTGCTGGGGAGGAGAGTGCTAGGGAACCTACGTCTGTCATACACTTTCTGGGCACCCAAGGAATCAGCCTCCGTGTGTGTGCGGGGCTGAAAACCCCAGCCAGGGGCCCTGGGAGCCTGGTGCTCTCCGTGTGGCGCTGAATCTGGGCGGCCAAGCAACCGCTGGAGGAGCCCTGCAGTTGCCCTTCCCTTCCCTCTGACAGAATTCTCACTGCTGGAGCCCTTGGCAGTGTGCAACCCACCAGCCCCTAAGCTCTCCTTAAGGAGGACTGGGACCTAAGTGCAAAGGCAAGGCAGGATTGGAGCTGAGGCAAGAAAGGCGCCAGTGGCGACTCCCAGGCTCCTGCTGCCTGCTCCTTCCTGGAGAGGCAGCCTAAAAGCAAGGCAAGTCTGGGCAAGGCTAGCCCCCGGCAGAGCAGCCTCGCGCCAGGAACTCTGCCAGATCGGGGCTCTGAGCAGAGCTAGAGCTCTGCCGTACTGGAGGGCGCACTTAGCTCCGTGCAAGCAGGGCTTTCAACTTGACGGGCTGGCTGCCTCCTCTTCCCCCGAGGAGGCTCGCTTCCCTGCTGGCTGTGCACTCGCCTATCAGGCGGGGCGCAGGGCTCCTCCAGCAGGTCTTGCCTCAGGGCTGCTTCCCCTGAGTTGGGGCTGTGGGCAGGAACCCAGACACGCAGGATCAGGCCCCAAACACCTGCACATGTCTCTGCTGGGAGGAGAGTGCTAGGGAACCTACGTCTGTCATACACTTTCTGGGCACCCAAGGAATCAGCCTCCGTGTGTGCGGGGCTGAAAACCCCAGCCAGGGGCCCTGGGAGCCTGGTGCTCTCGGTGCGGCGCTGATTCTAGGCGGCCTAGAAACCGCTGGAGGAGCCCTGCAGTTGCCCTTCCCTTCCCTCTGACAGAGCTCTCACTGCTGAAGCCCTTGGCAGTGTGCAACCCACCACCCCCTAAGCCCTCCCCAACACGCCTGGCACCTATGTGCAAAGGCAAGGCAGGATTGGAGCTGAGGCAAGGAAGGCACCAGTGGCGTCTCCCAGGCTCGCTCAGACAGCTCCTTCCTGGGGAGGGAGCCTAAAAGCAAGGCAAGTCTGGGCAAGGCGAGCCCCGGCCGAGCAGCCTCGCGCCAGAAACTCTGCCAGATCGGGGCTCTGAGCAGAGCTAGAGCTCTGCCGTACTGGAGGCCCACTTAGCTCCGTGCAAGCAGGGCTTTCCTCTTGACTGGGCTCGGCTGCCTCCTCTTCTCCCGAGGAGGCTCGCTACACTGCTGGCTGTGCTCTCGCCTATCAGGCGGCGCGCAGGGCTCCTCCAGCAGGTCTTGCCTCAGGGGCTGCTTCCCCTGAGTTGAGGCTGTGGGCGGAACCCAGACACGCAGGATAAGGCCCCAACCACCTGCACATGTCTCTGCTGGGGAGGAGAGTGCTAGGGAACCTACGTCTCTCACACACTTTCTAGGCACCCACGGAGTCAGCCTCTGGGAGTGTGGGGATGCAAAACCCAGCCAGGGGCCCTTGGAACCTGGTGCTCTCCGTGCGGAGCTTTGTCTGGGCGGCCAAGGAACCGCTGAAGGAGCCCTGCTGTTGCCCTTCGCTTCCCTCTGACAGAGCTTTCACTGCTGGAGCCCTTGGCAGTGTGCAACCCACCAGCCCCTAAGCCCTCCTCAAGGACGCTTGGGACCTAAGTGCAAAGGCAAGGCAGGGGTAGAGCTGAAGCCAGGAAGGCGCCAGTGGCGTTTCCGAGCCTCACACAGCCTGCTCCTTCCTGGGGAGGGAGCCTTAAAGCAAGGCAAGTCTGCGCAAGGCTCGCCTATGGCAGAGCATCTTGGTGCCAGGAACTCTGCCAGATCGGGCCTCTGAACAGAGCTAGAGATCTGCCGTACTGGAGTCGCACTTAGCTTCGTGTAAGCAGGGATTTCAGCTTGACGGGGACTTGCTGCCTCCTCTTCCCCCGAGGAGGCTCGCTTCCCTGCTGGCTGTGCACTCGCCTATCAGGCGGGGGCGCAGGGCTCCTCCAGCAGGTCTTGCCTCAGGGGCTGCTTCCCCTGAGTTGGGGCTGTGGGCAGGAACCCAGACACGCAGGATCAGGCCCCAAACACCTGCACATGTCTCTGCTGGGAGGAGAGTGCTAGGGAACCTACGTCTGTCATACACTTTCTGGGCACCCAAGGAATCAGCCTCCGTGTGTGCGGGGCTGAAAACCCCAGCCAGGGGCCCTGGGAGCCTGGTGCTCTCCGTGTGGCGCTGAATCTGGGCGGCCAAGCAACCGCTGGAGGAGCCCTGCAGTTGCCCTTCCCTTCCCTCTGACAGAATTCTCACTGCTGGAGCCCTTGGCAGTGTGCAACCCACCAGCCCCTAAGCTCTCCTTAAGGAGGACTGGGACCTAAGTGCAAAGGCAAGGCAGGATTGGAGCTGAGGCAAGAAAGGCGCCAGTGGCGACTCCCAGGCTCCTGCTGCCTGCTCCTTCCTGGAGAGGCAGCCTAAAAGCAAGGCAAGTCTGGCGCAAGGCTAGCCCGCAGAGCAGCCTTCGCGCCAGGAACTCTGCCAGATCGGCCTCTGCAGAGCTAGAGCTCTGCCGTACTCTGCCGTACTGGAGGCGCACTTAGCTCCGTGCAAGCAGGCTTTCAAC
>NW_017215679.1:0-13728 GCF_001704415.2 Capra hircus
GGAAGCGCGACACTGCTGTTAGCAGCTCGGAGAAAAGCGCACCTGCATGCCCCACTCGAGACGAGGACTGACTCCCCTGGGGAGACTCCAGAAGTACCCCAAGATCCATGTCAGCACTGGAGAGGAATACTCAGGTTCCGGCACGATCTCCACACAAGGTCTTAGGCTCCGCTTCGACGGGAGAGGAAACCCGAGAGGCCCCCGAGAGCCCCCGAGCAACTCGCAAGGGGACTGGCCTTTCCTGAGGCCACCAGAGCGGGTCGCTGATGTCCCCGTCGTAAGTCGAGAGCACCTGCCGCAACTCGAGAAAATCCAGGAGGTTCTCCCCTCCATTCGAGATGAGGCCCATTTCCACTGAGGCGTCTTGAGGCTAATCACACCTAAACTCTGGAACTTCCAAAGGGTCCTTCACACCCTTGCTGCAACTCAAGAAGTTCCCCGACATACCCGACTCCACTCGAGAGGAAGCACGAGAGTCCCGCCCACAACCAGAGGAGCCCGTTTCCGCCTCCTAGCTCGAGAGGAGGGATCCTTTCCCTGCGTGGTCGGGAAAGAATTCCGGCCTTTCCCGTCGCATCTCAATTGGAGGCGCTCTCCACAGGAAAGGCGAGAGGAACTCCAGGGTCGTGCCACATTCCCAGAGTCCCCCAGATGTCTCAGTCCATTCCAGGGAAACCTGTTTTCCCTACACTGCCTCGACTTTCAAGCCGAGGATCGACTCACACACACGGTGGCACGTGGACAGCCCTGTGGGAAAGCTCGTGGAAAGCCTCGTGGGAAAGCCTCGAGGGAAAGCCCAGATCCCTTGATCCAGCGCGAAGGGAAGCGTGACACTGCTGCTACAGCTCGGCAGGAAAGCGCACGTGCATGCCCCACTCGAGACGAGGACTGACTCCCCTGGGGAGACTCCAGAAGTACCCCAAGATCCATGTCAGCACTGGAGAGGAATCCTCAGGTTCCGGCCACCGACTCCACACAAGGTCTTAGGCCCCGGCATCGACGGGAGAGGAATCCCGAGAGGCCCCGAAGCAACTCGCATGGGGACTGGCCTTTCCTGAGGCCACCAGAGCGGGTCCCTGAGGTCCCCGTCGTAAGTCGAGAGCACCTGCCAGCAACTCGAGAAAATCCAGGAGGTTCTCCCCTCTCAGGCGAGATGAGGCCCATTTCCGCTGAGCGTCTCGAGGCTAATCACATCCTAACTATCTGGAACTTCCAAAGGGTCCTTCACACCCTTGCTGCAACTCAAGAAGTTCCCCGACATACCGTCTCCACTCGAGAGGAAGCACGAGAGTCCCGCCCACATCCAGAGGAGCCCCCGTTTCCGCCTCCTAGCTCGAGAGGAGGGATCCTTTTCCCTGCGTGGTCGGGAAAGAATTCCCGGCGTTCCCGTCGCATCTCAAGAGGAGGCGCTCTCCACAGGAAAGGCGAGAGGAACTCCAGGGTCGTGCCACCATTCCCAGAGTCCCCCAGATGTCTCAGTCCATTCCAGGGAAACCTGTTTTCCCTGGCACTGCCTCGACTTTCAAGCCGAGGATCGACTCACACCACGGTGGCACGTGGGACAGCCCTGTGGGAAAGCCTCGTGGGAAAGCCTCGTGGGAAAGCCTCGAGCGGAAAGCCACAGATCCCTTGATCCACGCGAAGGGAAGCGTGACACTGCTGCTACAGCTCGGGAGGAAAGCGCACGTGCATGCCCCCACTCGAGACGAGGACTGACTCCCCTGGGGAGACTCCAGAAGTACCCCAAGATCCATGTCAGCACTGGAGAGGAATCCTCAGGTTCCGGCACCGACTCCACACAAGATCTTAGGCCCGGCATCGACGGGAGAGGAATCCTGAGAGGCCCCGAGCAACTCGCATGGGGACTGGCCTTTCCTGAGGCCACCAGAGCGGGTCCCTGAGGTCCCCGTCGTAAGTCGAGAGCACCTGCCGCAACTCGAGAAAATCCAGGAGGTTCTCCCCTCCAGGCGAGATGAGGCCCATTTCCGCTGAGGCGTCTCGAGGCTAATCACATCCTAACATCTGGAACTTCCAAAGGGTCCTTCACACCCTTGCTGCAACTCAAGAAGTTCCCCGACATACCCGTCTCCACTCGAGAGGAAGCACGAGAGTCCCGCCCACATCCAGAGGAGCCCCGTTTCCGCCTCCTAGCTCGAGAGGAGGGATCCTTTCCCTGCGTGGTCGGGAAAGAATTCCCGGCGTTCCCGTCGCATCTCAAGAGGAGGCGCTCTCCACAGGAAAGGCGAGAGGAACTCCAGGGTCGTGCCACCATTCCCAGAGTCCCCAGATGTCTCAGTCCATTCCAGGGAAACCTGTTTTCCCTGCACTGCCTCGACTTTCAAGCCGAGGATCGACTCACACCACGGTGGCACGTGGGACAGCCCTGTGGGAAAGCCTCGTGGGAAAGCTCTGGGAAAGCCTCGAGGGAAAGCCACAGATCCCTTGATCCACGCGAAGGGAAGCGCGACACTGCTGCTACAGCTCGGAAGGAAAGCGCACGTGCATGCCCCACTCGAGACGAGGACTGACTCCCCTGGGGAGACTCCAGAAGTACCCCAAGATCCATGTCAGCACTGGAGAGGAATCCTCAGGTTCCGGCACCGACTCCACACAAGGTCTTAGGCCCCGGCATCGACGGGAGAGGAATCCCGAGAGGCCCCCGAGCAACTCGCATGGGGACTGGCCTTTCCTGAGGCCACCAGAGCGGGTCCCTGAGGTCCCCGTCGTAAGTCGAGAGCACCTGCCGCAACTCGAGAAAATCCAGGAGGTTCTCCCTCCAGGCGAGATGAGGCCCATTTCCGCTGAGGCGTCTCGAGGCTAATCACATCTAACCTCTGGAACTTCCAAAGGGTCCTTCACACCCTTGCTGCAACTCAAGAAGTTCCCCGACATACCCGTCTCCACTCGAGAGGAAGCACGAGAGTCCCGCCCACATCCAGAGGAGCCCCGTTTCCGCCTCCTAGCTCGAGAGGAGGGATCCTTTCCCTGCGTGGTCGGGAAAGAATTCCCGGCGTTCCCGTCGCATCTCAAGAGGAGGCGCTCTCCACAGGAAAGGCGAGAGGAACTCCAGGGTCGTGCCACCATTCCCAGAGTCCCCCAGATGTCTCAGTCCATTCCAGGGAAACCTGTTTTCCCTGCACTGCCTCGACTTTCAAGCCGAGGATCGACTCACACCACAGGTGGCACGTGGGACAGCCCTGTGGGAAAGCCTCGTGGGAAAAGCCTCGTGGGAAAGCCTCGAGGGAAAGCCACAGATCCCTTGATCCACGCGAAGGGAAGCGGCACACTTGCTGCTAAACAGCCGGGAGGAAAGTGCACGTGCATGCCCCACTCGAGACGAGGACTGACTGCCCCTGGCGAGACTCCAGAAGTAGCCCAAGATCAATGTCAGCACTGGAGAGGAATCCTCAGGTTCCGGCACTGACTCCACACAAGGTCTTAGGCCCCAGCATCGAAGGGAGAGGAATCCCGAGAGGCCCCGAGCAACTCGCATGGGGACTGTCCTTTCCTGAGGCCACAGAGCGGGTCCCTGAAGTCCCCGTCGTAAGTCGAGAGCACCTGTGCCAACTCGAGAAAATACAGGAGGTTCTCCCCGTCCAGGCGAGATGAGGCCATTTCCGCTGAGGCGTCTCGAGGCTAATCACACCTAACCTCTGGAACTCCCAAAGGGTCCTTCACACTTTTGCTGCAACTTAAGAAGTTCCCCGACATACCCGGCTCCACTCGAGAGGAAGCACGAGAGTCCCGCCCACATCCAGAGGAGCCCCGTTTCTATCTCATAGCTCGAGAGGAGGGATACTTTACCCTGCGTGTTCAGGAAAGAATTCCCGGCGTTCCCGTCGCATCTCAAGAGGAGGCTCTCTCCACAGGAAAGGCGAGAGTAACTCCAGGGTCGTGCCACCATTCCCACAGTCCCCCAGATGTCTCAGTCTATTCCAGGGAAACCTGTTTTCCCTGCACTGCCTCGACTTTCAAGCCGAGGATCGACTCACACCACGGTGGCACTTGGGACAGCCCTGTGGGAAAGCCTCGTGCGAAAGCCTCATGGGAAAGCCTCGAGCGAAAGTCACAGATCCCTTGATCCACGCGAAGGGAAGCGTGACACTGTGCTACAGCTCGGGAGGAAAGCGCCCGTGCAAGCCCTCACTCGAGACGAGGACTGATTTCCCTGGGGAGACTCCAGAAGTACCCCAAGATCCATGTCGGCACTGGAGAGGAATCCTCAGGTTCCGGCACTGACTCCACACAAGGTCTTAGGACCCAGCATCGACGGGAGTGGAATCCCGAGAAGGCCGCGAGCAACTCGCATGGGGACTGGCCTTTCCTGAGGCCACCAGAGCGGGACCCTGAGGTCCCCGTCGTAAGTCGAGAGCACCTGCCGCAACTCGAGAAAATCCAGGAGGTTCTCCCCTCCAGGCGAGATGAGGCGCATTTGTGCTGAGGCGTCTCAGGGTAATCAGACCTAACCTCTGGCAACTTCCAAAGGGTCCTTCACAACCTTGCTGCAACTCAAGAAGTTGCCCGACATACCCGTCTCCACTCGAGAGGAAGCACGAGAGTCCCGCCCACATCCAGAGGAGCCCCGTTTGCGCGTCCTAGCTCGAGAGGAGGGATCCTTTCCCTGCGTGGTCGGGAAAGAATTCCCGGCGTTCCCGTCGCATCTCAAGAGGAGGCACTCTCCACAGGAAAGGCGAGAGGAACTCCAGGGTCGTGCCACCATTCCCAGAGTCCCCCAGATGTCTCAGTCCATTCCAGGGAAACCTGTTTTCCCTGCACTGCCTCGACTTTCAAGCCGAGGATCGACTCACACCATGGTGGCACGTGGGACAGCCCTGTGGGAAAGCCTCGTGGGAAAGCCTCGAGGGAAAGCCACAGATCCCTTGATCCACGCAGAAGGGAAGCGGGACACTGCTGCTACAGCTCGGGAGGAAAGGGCAGGTGCATGACCCCACTCGAGACGAGGACTGACTCCCCTGGGAAGACTCCAGAAATACTCCAAGATCCATGTCAGCACTGGAGAGGAATGCTCAGGTTCCGGCACCGACTCCACACAAGATCTTAGGCCCCGGCATCGACGGGAGAGGAATCCCGAGAGGCCCCCGAGCAACTCGCATGGGGACTGGCCTTTCCTGAGGCCACCAGAGCGGGTCCCTGAGGTCCCCGTCGTAAGTAAAGAGCAACTGCGGCAACTCGACAAAGTCCAGGAGGTTCTCCCCTCCAGGCGAGATGAGGCCCATTTCCGCTGAGACGTCTCGAGGCTTATCACATCGAACGTCTCGAACTTCCAAAGGGTCCTTCACACCCTTGCTGCAACTCAAGAAGTTCCCCGACATACCCGTCTCCACTCAAGAGGAAGCACGAGAACCCCGCCAACATCCAGAGGAGCCCCGTTTCCGCCCCGTAGCTCGAGAGGCGGGATCCTTTCCCTGCGTGGTCGAGAAAGAATTCCTGGCGTTCCGGTCGCATCTCAAGAGGAGGCGCTCTCCACAGGAAAGGCGCGAGGAACTCCAGGGTCGTGCCACCATTCCCAGAGTCCCCCAGATGTCTCAGTCCATTCCAGGGAAACCTGTTTTCCCTGCACTGTCTCGACTTTCAAGCTGAGGATCGACTCACACCACGGTGGCACGTGGGACAGCCCTGTGGGAAACCCTCGAGGGAAAGCCACAGATCCCTTGATCCACGCGAAGAGAAGCGTGACACTGCTGCTACAGCTCGGGAGGAAATCGCATGTGCATGCCCCCACTCGAGATGCAGAATGATTTTCCTGGGGAGACTCCAGAAGTACCCCAAGATCCCTGTCAGCACTGGAGAGGAATCCTCAGGTTCCGGCACCGACTCCACACAAGATCTTAGGCCCCTGCATCGACGGGAGAGGAATCCTGAGAGGCCCCCAAGCAACTCGCATGGGGACTGGCCTTTCCTGAGGCCAACAGACCGGGTCCCTGAAGTCCCCGTCGTAAGTCGAGAGCACCTGCCGAAACTCGTTAAAATACAGGAGGTTCTCCCCTGCAGGCGAGATGAGGCCAGTTTCCACTGAGGTGTCTCGAGGCTAATCACACTTGACCTCTGGAACTTCCAAAGAGTCTTTCACAGTCAAGCTGCAACTCAAGAAGTTCCCCGACACACCCGTCTCCACTCAAGAGGAAGCAGGATGGTCCCGGCCACATCCTGAGGAGCTCCGTTTCCGGCTCGTACCTCGAGATGAGGGATCCTTTCCCTGCTTGTTCGGAAAAGAATTCCCGGCATTCCCATCGCATCTCAAGGTGGCGCTCTCCAAAGGAAAGGGGAGAGGAACTGCAGGGTCGTGCCACCATTCCAAGACTCCCCCAGATGTGTCAGTCCGTTCCACAGGAACCTGTTTTCCCTGCACTGCCTCGGCTTTCATGCCGAGGATCGACTCACACCACCGTGACACGTGGGACAGCCCTGTGGGAAAGCCTCGTGGGAAAGACTCGAGGGAAAGCCACAGATCCCTTGGTCCACGCAAGGGGAACCGTGACACTGCTGCTACAGCATGGGAGGAAATGGCACGCTCATGCCCCCACTCGAGACGAGGCCTGACTCCCTTGTGGAGACTCCAGAAGTACCCCAAAATCCATGTCAGCACTGGAGAGGAATCCTCAGCTTCCGGCCCCGACTCCACACAAGGAGAGCACCTGCTGAAACTCGGAAATATCCAGGAGCCTCTCCGTTCCAGGCGACATGAGGCCCATTTCTGCTGAGGCATCTCGAGACTAACCACACCTAACCTCTGGAACTTCCAAAGGGTCCTTCACACCCTTGCTGCAACTCAAGAAGTTCCCCGACATACCCTTTCCTCTTCACGTTCTGCCATAATGGTGGTGTCATCTGCATATCTAAGTTGATTGATATTTCTACCGGCAATCTTGATTCCAGTTCATGTATCTTCCATCCCAGCATGTTTCATGATGTACTCTGCATATAAGTTAAATAAACAGGGTGACAATATACAGCCTTGACATACTCCTTTTCCTTTTTGGAACCAGTCTGTTGTTCCATGTCCTGCTCTAACTGTTGCTTCCTGACCTTCATCCAGATTTCTCAAGAGGCAGGTTAGGTGGTCTGGTATTCCCATCTCTTTCAGAATTGTGGCTAAAACAACAGTATAAGGACCTTTCCGATGTCAGGCCAAGGAATTGTGTTTCCAGTCATTGAGCCACACCTGATCACTGAGCACAAATTCATGAATCTGTTCCTCAAGGGGGAATGATATTCTTTTTTATACAAACTTAGTTACCTGATTTATTACCTTACCTAATTGTTCCATCTGCTGTGAAATCCCACCCCCTTACTTGTGGCAAATCTGCTAACACCTGCCTCACTGTGGGAGGGGGTCTCCCATAGAAAATTTCATAAGGACAACAACTGTGGGAACGTGCGGTTACCCGTAATATGAGTAAGTCTGCCGGAAGCAAGCCCATCCATGTACAGTCAGTCTCTATGATCCATTTTGAAAGTGTCTCTTCAAGAGTTTGGTTGTTTCTTTCCACCATTCCAGAACACTGGGGCCTATATGCTGTATGTAATTTCCACTGATATTTAGAGCTTCACATACCTGTTAATTAACGCGGCTACAAAGACAGGGCCATTGTCGGATTCTATACTGGTTGGAAACCCAAGTCTGGGAATTATTTCTCAAATCAGCGAGCTACTTCATTTTCTTTTTCAGATCAGGTAGGGAAGGCCTCTGCCCAACCGGAGAAGGTACCTACTATTCTAGTAAGTCATGATAACAGGTGACTGCCTTTGCTTCCCCGAAGGACACTCGCTTTCCCTGCATCCTGAGAACTCCACGTCTCAGCCAGTTGGAAAAGCGCTTCTTGGAGGTCATTATTCAGGGGCAATTTCCCCTGGAGCCCGGGGCCATAGGGAGCGGCTCCACACTCCCAGGGAAAGGCAGAGCCACAGCCACACATCTGTCCCATCCCCTTTGCTCTGTAGGAGAGCTCTCGTGAGCCTAGGTCTGTCAGGAAAATTCTTGGCTCCTATGGGGACACATTCTATGTGTGAAACTGCATCCAGGACCTAGGGGCCACAGGGCGCCTGTTTCTCTCGGGGGCGGAGGGGTGGGGGGCCTGAAGCAGTGCGGCCCAGCAACAGCTTCCACATCCATCCAATTGCTCTTTTCTTACCTCTGATAGAACTAGCTTTGTTCCAGCCTTTGGCAATTTGGAGGCAAGCGGGCCCCACTTCCTCCCCAAGGAGGCATGGGACCTACTCTGAGTGGAAATGCCCCTCACGGAGCTGAACCCAGGAAGGCACCCAGTCATGTCTGACACATTCCTGCATCCTGCTTCTTCATGAGCAATACCGCTATAAGCTAGGAATGTCTTTCCAAGGCTCAGAAAGGACAGGGGAGATGCATGGTGCTGCCTCTGGAATTTCGGTCCTCTGAGCAGACCTGGAGGTCTCCCCTTGAAGGAGCTAACCAGTTTCTTCCAAATACAGGCTTGCAAACACACACTGGGTGGCTGCCTCTTCTTCCCTGAAGGACGATCACTTTCCCCGCATCCTGTGAACTCTGCATCCCAGCCTGCTGGAAAAGCGCTTCTTGGAGGTCATTTTTCAGGGACAATTTTCCCTGGAGCCCGGGGCCGTAGGGAGGGCCCCATGCTCGCTGGGAAAGGCAGAGTCACATCCACAGTCTGTTCTACCCCTTTTGCCCTGTAGGAGAGCTCTAGTGAGCCTAGATCTGTCAGGAAAATTCTTGGCTCCTATGGGGACACACCCTGTGTGTTAACCTGCATATCGGACCTAGGGGCCACAGGGCGCCTGTTCCTCTCGGGGGGGACCCTGAAGTGGTGCGGCCCAGCAACAGCCTGAACATCCATCCGATTGCTCTTTTCTTCCTTCTGATAGAGCTAGCTTTGCTTCTCGCTTTGGCATTTCGGAAGCCAGGGGGAGCCCCACCGCTGTTGTCCTGGGGTCTATTGGAGGTACCGGGTCTATTGGACACCAGCATGGCACCCGACCCCCTCAGACACACTCCCGCAGCCTCCTTCCCCATGGGCAGGACTGTTCTGACCTAGGAATGTGTTCCCAAGGCTCAGAAAATGCAGGGAAACACACGGCCCTGACTCTGGAACTGAGGCCGTTGGAGCAGGCCTGGAGGTCTGACGTCTGAGACGCCAAACACTTGCTGCAAGATACAGGTGTGAAAACACACTCTCTGGGGCTGCCTTTCCTTCCTCCAAGGAAGAGAGCTTTTCCAGTCTCCTCCGTGCTGAGTCATACAAGGCTGGAAAGGTCTGGCTTAGAGGGCATTTCTCAGCGGCAATGGCCCCTGAGGCCCTGCACCCAGGGAGGGATCCTACCCTCCCAGGGGAAGTCAAAGCAACCTCCAAACAGCTGTTCTATCATATTTCCTCTGCAGGAGGGAGCTAGTGAGCCCAGGTCTGTCTGGAACGTTCTTGGATCCTGCGGGGAAATCATCCTGGGAGCCCACCTGGATACCAGTCGTAGGGGCTAAAATTCGCATTTTCCTTCCTTGGAGCCCTAACGCAGTACAGCCTAGCAACTGCTTGAAAATCCATCCTGTTGCTGTTTTCTTCCCTCTGACAGAGCGAGCTTTGCTCCCCATTTTGGGATTTCAGAAGCAAGGTGGTGGCCTGCAACTCCTTGCCTGGGGTCCATTGGAGGTGCAAGGTGCCCTCGACCAGGTGACCCCAGCATGACACCTGGCCCCCCTCAGACACACTCCCGCAGCAGTCCCCATGGGCAGGACTGCTCTCAACTAGGAATGTGTTTGCAAGGCCAGGAAACTGCAGGGAGACACAAGGCCCTGATTCTGGAATTGAGTCTGTTGGAACAGGCCTGCAGGTCTTCTGTCTAACAAGCCAAACACTTGCTGCAAGATACAGGCCTGAAAACACACTCTTGGGCTGCCTTTCCTTCCTCCAAGGAAGAGAGTTTTCTCAGCCTCCTGTGGGCTGAGAGTCACACAGGGCTGAAAAGCACTTGCTGGGAGATTCTTTTTCATTGGCCATGGCCCCTGAGGCCCTGTGCTCAGGGAGGGCTCCCTCCCTCCCAGGGAAAGTCAAAGGAAGCTCCAAACGGCTGTTCAATCATGTTTCTGAGAGAGTCATTGCCAAGGCAGGTTTCTAAGAAGTTCAAGGGTCCCCAAGGAGAGAGGGGTCTAGAATTCTCAAGGAGGAAGAAAGGACAAACTGTTTTTCCCTCTACATTCCTTAGGATTATATAACAATCATGCATCCTTCTTGAGGACGGTCTCTGGAAAAAACCTTCTGGCTAATCCTGTTATCTTAAAATGTAAATTATGGGAGTAGGTCTAGTGAGTCTTTACAACCTCCAGACATTCTTTTGTTCGTCATAACTTATTGGAGAGTATATAACTCCATTACTAACACTAGCAAGGGGGTACGTTTTCTGCCCCTTGTGATGTCTCTGTCAGAAGCTTTCTCTATCTCCTTTATACTTTAATAAAACTCTATTGCACAAAAGCTCTGAGCAATCAAGCCTCGTCTTGGGCCCTGGATTGAATTCTTCTCCTCCATAAGCCAAGAATCCCAGCATCTTTTCGTGGTTCAGCAACAATATTTCATTTCCTCTGCAGGAGAGAGCTAGTGAGCTTAGGTCTGTCTGGAACATTCTTGGATCCTGTGGGGAAAATATCCTGTGCACACATCTGGATACTGGGCCTAGAGGCCAAAATTTCGCATTTCTTTCCCGGGGAGCCCTAACGTGGTGTGACTTAGCAACTGCTTGAAAATCCATCCCATTGCTGTTTTCCTCCTTCTGACAGAGCTGGCTTTGTTCCCTGCTTTGGGATATCTCAACCGAAGGGCCGGTCCATAGCTACTCGCCTGGGGCCCATTGGATGTGCAAGGTGCCCTCGACTAGGTGACCCTAGCATGGCACTCAGCCCGCTCAAACACACTCCCGAGGCTTCTTTCTCATGGGAAGCACTGCTCCAACCTAGGAATGTGTCTGCAATGCTTGGAAAGTGCAGTGAGACACACAGCCCTGACTCTGCAATTGAGGCCCTCAGAGCAAGCCTGCAGCTCTGATGTCTGAGAAGCAAAACACTTGCTGCAAAGAGAGGCCTGAAAACACACTCTCTGTGGATGACTTTCCTTCCTCTAAGGAAGATAGTTTTCCCAGTCTCCTGCTTCCTGAATGTCACACAGCTGGAATGCGCTTGCTTGGAGGTCGTGATTCAGTGGCAATGACCCCTGAGGCCCTTTGCCCAGGGAGGGCTCCCACACTCACAGGCAAATCAAAGCAACTTCCAAGTGAGTCAGCTCTTCACATCAAGTGGCCAAAGTATTGGAGTTTCAGGTTCAGTATTAGTCCTTCCAATCTATATTCAGACCTGATTTCCTTTAGGATGGAGTGGTTGCGTCTCCTTGTAGTCTAAGCGACCTACAAGCATCTTCTCCAACACCACAGTTCAAAAGCATCTAATTTTCAGCTGTCACTTTCTTTATAGTACATCTTTCATATCCATCCATGACATATGGAAAAACCATAGCCTTGACTGGATGGATCTTTGTTGGCAAAGCAACGTCTCGGCTTTTTAATATGCTGTCTAGTTTGGTCATCACTTTTCTTCCAAGTCATAAATATGTTTTAAGTTCATGGAGGCAGCCATCACCTGCAGTGATTTCCAAGCCCCCCAAAATAGTCTGCTGCTGTTTCCAATGTGTTCCCATCTATTTGCCATGAAGTGATGAGACTGGATGCAATGATTTTAGTTTTCTGAATGCTGAGCTTTAAGCTAACTTTTTCACTCTCCTCTTTCACTTTCATCAGGAGACTCTTTAGTTCTTCTTCACTTTCTGCCATAAGGGTGGTGTCATCTGCATATCTGAGATTCTTGATATTTCTCCCAGCAATCTGGATTCCAGCGTGTGCTTCCTCCAGCCCAGTGTTTCTCATGATGTACTCTGCATATAAGTTAAATAAGCAGGGTGACAATACACTGCCTTGACATATTCCTTTTCCTATTTAGAACCAGTCTGTTGTTCCATGTCCAGTTCGAACTGTTTCTTCCTGACCTGCATACAGGTTTCTCAAGAGACAGGTCAGGTGGTCTGGTATTCCCATCTCTTTCAGAATTTTTCCCAGTTTATTGTGATCCACACAGTCAAAGGCTTTGGCATAGTCAATAAAGCAGAAATAGATGTCTTTTTTTCTGGAACTCTCTTGCTTTTTCAATGATCCAGTGGATGTTGGCAGTTTGATCTCTGGTTTCTCTGCATGTTTTAAATCCCTCTTGAACATTTGGAAGTTCACAGTTCATGTGAACTTGGAGAATTTTGAGCATTACTTTACTAGTGTGTGAGATGAGTGCAATTGTGCAGCAGCTTGAATATTCTTTGTCATTGCCTTTCTTTGGGATTGGAATGAAAAACTGACCTAATGACTAGATGTTTTCAATTGCATATGCTGAAAGAACTGGCTGTGCAGTTTTGAAGAAAAAAAAAATCATTTTAACCCATTTTCTCTGAAGTGCAAGGCATATCATGGCCATCCCTGAATCATAAAGTCACCTTTTCTTTATGTAGTCATAGTTTCATGCCTAAATTATAGGCCAACTCATGCTCAAATTGACTCTGATGTCAGGGGCAGATCAACTAATAAAAAGCTTGGATTGTCCCTCTGGAGGAAAGTGAGATCTTTGTCCCACGAGAAGAATCTGAAGGGTTAAGGGAACTTGCAAGAGTGGGGAAAGCTTAGTCCATCCTACATGTACCAAAATCTTAAATAAGGCTTATTTGCTTTACCGAAGTAAAACAAACAGATGATGAAAACAATTATAAATCAATGAAAGGTAAAGAAACTCATAGTCTGTTATCAAAAATTGCATTCTAAGAAAACTTTGTTCTCTTAACCTAGAGAGGAGACTAAATTCCATCTGGTACCAGCTTACCAGAAGACAAACAAACAAACAAACAAATTATCGGTAAGCTTAAAAAATGTATATTCCATATATCTTGAAGTAGCAGTATTTCTGCTAAAGGCATCAGTGTGAAATCATAGAAGACATGGTTAAAACCTGATTAAATAGAAATTGACAATGTAATCTGGTCACTGCTGCGACTTGAAATGCTTTAATATGATAACTGGAATTATAACTGACAGCATTTGACCAGGACATATCAGATTTTCACGGATGTCAGATAATTTCTAGGATATCTATATTAGGAACTGAAGGAATCTTTGAACCTAGGAAAGAAAACAACAGTCTCAAAGGCCCTTGCTGAATATCTATCAGCAAGGAATGTCTTTGCAAGGATCGCAAAATGAAGGGAAAATACACCGACCTGCCTCTGCAACTTCGGTCCTCTGAGCAGATCTGGAGGTCTCCCTTTGTATAAGCTAACTGTTCCTTCCAAAATAGAGGTTTGCAACACAAAACAAGTGGCCGCCTATTTTTCCTCGAAGGAGGATCTCTTTCCCCACATCCTGCGAACTCCCTTTCCCAGA
Organism: Capra hircus; assembly: GCF_001704415.2. NCBI lineage: Eukaryota > Metazoa > Chordata > Mammalia > Artiodactyla > Bovidae > Capra > Capra hircus. Next base: position 13,471 of record NW_017215679.1, read on the forward strand.
GCCTCCAGGAAAAGCGCGTCTTGCAGTTCCTTTCAGAAAATCCTATGGACGGAGAAGCCTGGTAGGCTGCAGTCCGTGGGGTCGCTGAGGGTCGGACAGCGACTGAGCGACTGCACTTTCATTTTTCACTTTCATGCATTGGAGAAGGCAATGGCAAACCCACTTACTGTTCTTGCCTGGAGAATCCCAGGGACGGGGGAGCCTAGTGGGCTACCGTCTATGGCGTCGCAGCAGAGTCGAACACGACTGAAGCAACTT
>NW_017215680.1:0-23815 GCF_001704415.2 Capra hircus
TTAACAGTTAACTTGAATATAACTATTTCCATTAAAGATATAAGACTACTTATGAACATAGCTTGGAAACTTCCATTTGATGAAGGAATCCAGGCAAATCCTCAGAGGAGCACTAAATGCTTAACTATCCCTTATTCCAAAGAAGGAAGCAACTTCCACATGTCAAACACCAGCTCTTCCTAGGAACCACACATTAATGGCACTTTTTAGCTCCATTTTACAGATGAATAAACAGGTTCACAGAGTTTTAGTAACTTCACCAAGGTCGCACAGATAGTAGAAAAAGGGCCAGGATTTGAACTCAGGCATGCCATGCACTCCATATGCCAGCAAATTTGGAAAACTCAGCAGTGGCCACAGACTGAAAAGGTCACTTTTCATTGCAATCCCAAAGAAGGGCAATGCCAAAGAATGTTTGAACTACTACACAATTGCACTCATCTCACACGCTAGCAAAGTAATGCCCAAAATTCTCTCCAATCCAGGCTTCAATGGTATGTGAACCAAAAACTTTCAGATATTCAAGCTGGATTTAGAAAAGTCAGAGGAACCAGGGATCAAATTGTCAACATCCACTGGATCATCAAAAAAGCAAGAGAATTCCAGAAAAAATCTCAACATATGCTTTATTGACTATGCCAAAGCTTTTGTGTGGATCACAACGAACTGGGAAAGATTCTTCAAGAGACGGGAATACCAGACCACCTTACCTGCTTCTTGAGAAATTTGTATGCAGGTCAAGAGGCAACAGTTAGAACTTGACATGGAACAACAGACTGGTTCTAAATTAGGAAAGGAGTATGTCAAGGCTGTATATTGTCCCCCTGCTTATTTAACTTATATGCAGAGTACATCAAGAGAAACGCTGGGCTGGATGAAGCACAAGCTGGAATCAAGACTACCAGGAGAAATATCAATAACCTCAGATAAACTGATGATGCCACCCTTATGGCAGAAGCAAACTGGAACTAGAGCATCCTGATGAATATGAAAGAAGAGAGTGAAAAAGCTGGCTTAAAACTCGACATTCATAAATATCGAGTCATCTGGTCAACAGATGGCAACTGGTCCCATCACTTCATGGCAAATAGATGGGGAAACAATGGAAACAGTTTTTATCTATTTGGGCTCCAAAATCATTGCAGAAGCCATGAAATTAAAAGATGCTTGCTCCTTAGAAGAAAAGCTATGACCAACCTAGAAAGCATATTTAAAAGCAGAGACATAACTTTTGCCAACAAAGGTCCATCTAGTTAAAGCTATGGTTTTTCCAGTAGTCATGGATGGTTGTGAGAGTTGGACCATAAAAAAGCTGAGTGCCAAAGAATTGATGCTTTTGAACTGTGGTGCTGGATAAGACTCTTGAGAATCTCTTGGACTCAAGGAAATCAAACCAATCAATCCTAAAGGAAATCAGTTCTGAATATTCATTGGAAGGACTGATGCTGAAGCTGAAGCTCCAATACTTTGGCCACCTCATGCAAGGAACTGACTAATTGGAAAAGACCCTGATGCTGGGAAAGATTGAAGGTGGGAGGATATGGGGATGATGGAGGATGAGATGGTTGGATGGCATCACCAACTTAATGGACATGAGTTTGAGTAAACTCCGGGAGCTGGCAATGGACAGGGAAGCCTGGCATGCTGCATTCCATGGGGTCGCAAAGTGTCGAACAGGACTGAGCGACTGAATTGAACTGATGCCATGCTCCAGGCTTCCCTGGTGGCTAAGCTAGTAAAGAATTCACCCACAGTGCAGGAGACCCAGATTTTGTCCCTGGGTTGGGAAGATCCCCTTGAAGAAGGGAATGACTATCCACTCCAGTGTTCTTGCCTGGAGAATTCCATGGACAGAGGAGCCTGACAGGCTACTGTAGATGGGGTCACAGAGTCAGACACAACTGAGTTACTAGCATACACTAATGCGCACACACATGCCACATTCCAAGGCCCTGGGTTTAATTTCCTGGATATACTGAATGAACATCACTAACAGTGTCAGTCCCAATATTTATACCAGCAGCAGCGCTTATACCAATATTAAGAAAAGTGAAGAAGTGTGAGCCTGATTTCTAAGTACAAGCTCTCCGAGGGTATGAATGTTTTGTTTTTGTTGCTTCCTTGTTGCTTTTGTGATTATGCTCCTCTATGAAGAAACATAGATGTGCCATAGAGTGGGGGCTCTGCAGTCAGGCAAGACTTCACCAGACCTTGGATCATGCCTGTGGCCAGAATAGCCTTGAGCCACTGACCTAACCTCCCCAAATTTCACTTTTGTCATTTGCCAACTGATGATAATAACTCTGGCTATTCCTAGTGTTTAGGGCTTCTCAGTGGCAAAGTGGGCTTTGAGTGGTAAAGAATCCATTTGCCAAGGCAGGAGACATAAGAGACAGGGGTTTGATCTTTGGGTTGGGAAGATGGTATGGCAACCCATTCCAGTATTCTTGCCTGGAGAATCCTATGGCCAGAGAAGCCTGGTGGGCTACAGTCCTAAGGTGCAAAGAACTGGACACGAGTGAAGCAACTTAGCATGCATGCACACATGCATAGTGTTTGCAGGAGTTAACTGAAATAATGCCCTAAGTACTCCTTGAATACTGACTGCCAAAAGTTTAGGAGGTGCTCTTGAATGTCACCTCAATTTTGCACGCTAAACTATGTCCCTTCTACCTATATAATAGGTTAAGACTGAAAGCTTAGACAGACTCTTAGAGTCCAGAAACCCCAAAAAATCAGTTACCATGGTTGACAAAGTCTTCTTAAGAAGCCCCAGCAAACCCACTTAATTCTCAATAGAGGATCTCATATTAACTCTGTGTCTCCTTTCCTTTCAGGAATTAGTAGGAGCTGAAAAACACAAATGCAAAATTAAGACAAACTAATGCACTGTGACTCAAGTTTATGTAGAATGTCAATGAGGGAGCCAGAGTGGGAGGAGACATCCTTCTGCTTTGCAAGACAGCTGTGGCTCACCTTTTCCTCTATTAAAAGCCAGACCCTGTGGCTTTCCTGCAAGATTAATAGAACCTCAGTGAATCTCTGATGGAGCTGACTTTTAGAATCCTTCAGCAGGCACTGTGCCTCAGATGCGTGATGCTCATTTCCTTCCCTGCTGACATGTTTACTTCAGTAGACAGCCAAGTGGGTGGAGGGCCTGGCTAAGAGTATCTGGGGCCCCACCTCCTCAACTCTCCTCCCATGAGTTTTCACAGAGATCCAGAACATTTGTCAAAACAGCTCCTTAGTTTTTGGCCAGTAGATTGTAGCAAATCTTGTGAATAAGGTAAGAATCCATATTGTTGTGAGTAATCTTCAGATGGCCCAAGTGGTCCTCACACCCTGGAATTTACATCCTCATCTTCTCCCCTTCCTTTGATTGTGCACTAGGCTTGCTGACTTGCTGTTAATTAATAAAATACAGCACAAGTTATAGGATGTCAATCTAGGTCCAGGTTACAAAAACGCTATGGCTTAGGCTAGGGACACCCTCTGTTTCTCTTGCTGGCTCTGATAGAAGCCAGCTGCCATGTGTGAGCTTTCCTTGGAGAGGCTCACATGGCAAGGAATGGACAGGGGTCTCTGACCACCGGTCATCAGAGAACTGAGGCCCTCAGTCCAGAAGCACAGGAGGAACTGAATCCTTCCAACACTATGTGAGTAAGCTTGGAAGTAGATCCTTCACAGGTCCAGCCTCCAAAGAGACTACAGTGCCTGCTGGCACTTTGATGCATGCAATCTTGTGAAGGATATAGGTTTGGGGGCAAAGAGATAGTCCATGCCTGGATTCTCAACCCACAGAAACTGTGAAATAATAAATATTTGTCATTTATTATGACAAACTTGAACTTGCACAGTGTTGTATGGCAAACATAACTCAATTTTCAAAAATTAAAGCATTAAAAACAGCATTCAGACTCCTTGCTCATCTGCCCCTCGCCTGCTTCTCTATACTGAGCTACTCATATCTCCTGACCATCACATGCCATGTCATACCTCTCTGTAGGAGAAAACAGGTCCCTCTCCCCTGAATGTCTCCTTGTGCAACAAACTCATCCACCTGTCCAGCTTCCATTAAAATCCAATGAATGCCTTATTCCATCCTCAGATTTTTGTTGACCCATGTCACTGTTACCATTTCATCCTTGAGCAACCACTACACCTCACTCAACATATCTTTATTTTTTCACAAATTACTGCCTCCTTCACTAAAATATGAAATATAAAACCTTTTAAATTCTACAGTTTACTTTCATTTTCCCAGAATATAACATAGCTTCAAGTATACAATAGAGGCAAAATAAATACATGAATGGATACAACCTGACCCTTTTGTCTAACTATATATTGCAATCTATTTGAGGCCATCGGCCACCTCTCAAACTGTTTTTCTTTTCATTGTATCATACCATGCTACACACAGAGAGGTAGCCGAAGAAACATTTTTGACTGTTCTGAAACTCACGGAACAATATTGATTCATTAAAGGTTAACTGGTTGCAGGATCTTATTTGAATTCTTTTCATTCACTGTAGGGGTACAAATGAGTAGTTCTTTCCAACTCTACTCTCCACTTTAATTCTTGGTAATCTGTAGATTTTACAAAGTGTTTTATGCTGTATTTTAATTGTCTTCAATCATTGTGAATTAAATGTTTCTTTTTTTTCCTTCAGTAAAATAATTCAAAATCCAGATGTACTTAGTTTATAGTAATGACTCTGAGTATTGTCAGCGAACATAAACATTCCTTGGATAAGGGAATCTGTGGGGTTGTGGTTTTGACACTGCTATGTAAGATATATCACAAAGAAGCCTGTAGTTCATCAGCAAAGAATCAATTCCAAAGGAAGTAGAGCAAAGATGGTTTGCTGTAGTGTGACTTTTACTTCCACATCCCAGATGGGGCTGTCCCAAATCTTACTTGCTCCTTCATGGACCCATCACACTGACCTGTTTAACTGAACCATTGTCCCAGAATCTATGGTTTTCAAAGTGGTCTTCAGTCTAGTAACACCTCATTACCCAGGAATTTGCTTTAAATGCAACTTATCGAGCTCTACCCCAGACCTAGTGAATCAACAACTTTTGGACTCGGGCCAGTGAACTTATGTTTTACCAAAGCACTTCAGGTGATTCTGAGGTGCCCCAAAGTTTGAAAATTGTAGCTATAGAGCATAAGTCTTCTGAGCGCAGTGTTCATTAATTATTTACGTTGATATTTCTAGTGTCCAGTGTTTGACCTAAAGTAAGCACTCCAACTGCAAGGAGATCTAACCAGTCCATTCTAAAGGAAATCAGTCCTGGGTGTTCATTGGAAGGACTGATGCTGAAGCTGAAACTCCAGTACTTTGGCCACCTCATGCAAAGAGTTGACTCACTGGAAAAGACTCTGATGCTGGGAGGGATTGGGGGCAGGAGGAGAAGGGGATGACAGAGGATGAGATGGCTGGATGGCATCACTGACTCAATGGACGTGAGTCTGAGTGAACTCCAAGAATTGGTGATGGACAGGGAGGCCTGGCGTGCTGTGATTCATGGGGTTGCAAAGAGTTGGACACGACTGAGCAACTGAACTGAACTGAAGCACTCCGTAAATGTTTGTGAAAGAATGACTGGACATATGAGTTACTTTTGAATCTTCTGAATTTTCCTATGGAGCTTTTCTGGGTCATTATGGGAAGACGTGATTACAAAATGTCAGAATCCACATAACAACAACAACAAAAAAAAAATGTCCAGAAAAGGGTGATGATTGACAAAGTCATGCTACTCACCTTTCAAGTCTTACTTCAAACCATACCTGATTTACAGATCTTTCTAACTCTACCAAGCAAGCTTATGCCTCTTATCCTATGGTCTCCCTGTATGTGTCTGTTTCTTATTATTCAACTGATCATATCCCCAACTAAATACTGACTATCATTATTCATACTCTTTCCCTCAAAAGCTAGCACATTGCTTAGAACACAGCTAAGGCAAAACAAATATTTATTAATTAACAAGCACTTATGACATGTCCACGTTTTCACTGAATTAAATCATGTTGAAAATGTTAGCAAAACTATTCCTGTCAAAGTTGAGGCCTAGGATGAGCCATGTCTTAGAAATAATATGTTATATTATTCTGTATGCCAAAGCCTTTGACTGTGTGGATCACAACAAACTGTGGAAAACTCTTAAAAAGATTGGAATACAAGACCACCTCACCTGCCTCTTGAGTAATCTGTATGCAGGTCAGGAAGCAACAGTTAGAACTGGACATGGAATAACAGACTGGTTCCAAATTGGGAAAGGAGCACATCAAGGCTGTATATTGTCACCCTGCTTATTTAACTTATATGAGGAGTACATCATGACAAATGCTGGACTGGATGAAGCACAAGCTGCAATCAAGATTGCTGCGAGAAAAAGATGGCGGAGGAATAGGACGGCAAGACCACTTTCTCCCTCACAAATTCCTCAAAAGAACATTTCAACGCCGAGCAAACTTCACAAAACAACTTCTGTAGGCTGGCAGAGGACATTAGGCATCCAGAAAAGCAGATCATTGTCTTCAAAAACAGGTAGGAAAAAATATAAAAGACGAAAAGGAGACAAAGGAGGTGGGGAGGGAGCTCCGTCCCGGGAAGGGAAGCCCGTCCCGGGAAGGGAATTTTAAGAAGAGAGGTTTCCAAACACCAGGAAACACTCTCCCTGCCGAGTCTGTGGCGAGCCTTGGAAACACAGAGGGCAACATAACAGGAAGGAAAAATAGATAAATAATTAAAACCAACAGATTACAAGCCCAACAGTAACTCCCCCAGCGGAAAAGCAGCACAGACGCCTGCATCCGCCACTGGGAAGTGGGGGCAGGGCAGGGACGCGCGGGAGGTGCGGGCTACAGAGCTTTGTAAGAATCGGGCAGGAACGCCCCACGCGCAACCAGAACGATCTAACAAACCAGACTGTGGGATAGCTACCACGCAAAAAGCTCAAACATAAGACACCGCCAGGACCGAGCACAGAACAAAGGACGGAACGGGAAAAGCCGGCTGCAGACCATCCCCCGCCGGGGACAGGCAGCCAGAGTCGTAAGGACTGGAAAGGGGCAATTGCAGACTCGGGACCTAAATGCAAGCAAGCTCCTTTGCTAAGACTTCTGGGGGTGCTGGACAGTCACAATCTACCGCACGGGGTGCGCCAGCGGTCCGCCCAGAAAGCTGAGCAGCAGCGGCAGAAAAGGTGACAAGCCGCGGCGATCGCGCTCGCCAAACTCCTGAGCTACTCGGACCTGGGAAGGGCACAAAGCGCAGTTCCAGCCGAATCTGTGCCTCTGAGGGCTGCCTGAGCGCCGAACCTGAGCGGCTTGGACCGGGGAAGTGCACGCAGCCTAGGGCCAGCCCCAGACGGTTCCCGGCTGAGCATCCTAGAGCTGGAGCGGTTTGTGCGCCGCAAGAAAGGACAGGTCAAGCCGGGCAGAGATACTGCGTGCACACGACAGTGCTATTTGTTAGCAGCAGCCCCCCTCCTCACAGCGCAACTAAACTAGTGAGCCTAAAAAGCCAGCAAACAGAAGAAGTTAAACAGAGGGAACCACCTTGGAAGTGATCCCACACGGCCCATTACACCAGAAAGGGCCAGATATTTTTAAAATCATTCCTTTTTTTTTTTTTTTTTTTGCTTTTTTTTAATTGTTAAGTCTTCTATTTCCCCTCTAATTTTTATTTCTATAACCTATTATTACTATATTTTTTTTTGTTTGTTTGTTTTAAAAAGACTTTTTTTTTTTTTTTTAAGGCAAACACCATATACAGTCTTTGGATGGTTGTTGATGGCTTTTTTTTTCTTTTTGATTGTTTGTTTGTTTATTTGTTTTTTAATAATTCTTTTTCTTTCTTTTTTTTTTTTCTTTCTTTCTTCCTTTTTCCTTCTGCTTCTCTCTAATATTGTATCTTTGAAAATCCAACCTCTACTCTAGATTTTTAATCTTTGCTCTTAGGTTTTTGTGGTCAATTTTGTACATTTAAAAACCCAAACTTCACTATCCCAGTTTACCTGAGAGCGAGATTACTGGCTTGACCACTCTCTCCTCCTCTGGACTCTCCTTTTTCTCCACCAGGCGGCCTCTGTCTCTTTTCTCCCCCATCTCTCCTCTATCCAACTCTGTGAATCTCTGTGTGTTCCAGACAGTGGAGAACACCTAAGGAACAGGTTACTGGCAGGATTTGTCTCTCTCCTACTCATTCCTCTCTCTGATCCTCCTGGTCACCTCTGTCTACTTCCTCCCTCTCCTATTCCCCATATAACTCTGTAAAGACCTCTGAGCGGTCCAGACTATAGAGCGCACATAAGGAAGTGACTACTGGCTAGCTTGCTCTCTTCTCTTTTGATCTCACCGCATCTCATTCCAGTTACCTCTAACTACCCCCTCCATCTTCTCTTCTCCTTATAACTCAGTGAACCCCTCTGAGTGTCCCTCAATGTGGAGAAACTTTTCATCTTTAACCTAGATGTTTTATCATCAGTGCTGTATAGATGGAGAAGTCTAGAGGCTACTGTAAAAATAAAACTGAAAACCAGAAGCAGGTGGCTTAAATCCAAAGCCTGAAAACATTAGAGAACTCTTGAATTCAGGGAACATTAAGCAACAGGAGCCCATCTAATGCCTTCATACCTACACCGAAACCAAGTTCCACCTAAGGGCCAACAAATTCCAAAACAAGACATACCACACAAATTCTCCAGCAACACAGGAACACTCCCCTGAGCTTCAATATACAGGCAGCTCAAAATTACCCCAAAACCTTTGATGTCTCGTAACCCATTACGGGTCACTCCATTGCACTCCAGAGAGAAGAAACCCAGCTCCACCCACCAAAACTCCAACACAAGCCTCCCTAACCAGGAAACCTTGACAAGCCACTGATAGAACCCCACCCAAAGTGAGGAAGCTCCATAATAAAGAGAACTCCACAAATTCCCAGAATATAAAAAGGCCACCCCAAACGCAGCAATATAACCAAGATGAAGAGACAGAGGAATACTCAGCAGGTAAAGGAACAGGAGAGTTGCCCACCAAACCAAACAAAAGTGGAAGAAGTAGGGAATCTACCAGAGAAGGAATTCCAAATATTGATAGTGAAAATGATCCAAAATCTTGAAATCAAAATGGAATCACAGATAAATAGGCTAGAGACAAGGATTGAGAAGATGCAAGAAAGGTTTAACAAGGACCTAGAAGAAATAAAAAAGAGTCAAAATATAATGAATAATGCAATAAATGAGATCAGAAACACTCTGGAGGCAACAATTAGTAGAATAACGGAGGCAGAAGATAGGATTAGTGAAATAGAAGATAGAATGGTAGAAATAAATGAATCAGAGAGGAAACAAGAACAACGAATTAAAAGAAATGAGGACAATCTCAGAGACCTCCAGGACAATATGAAACGCTCCAACATTCGAATTATAGGAGTCCCAGAAGAAGAAGACAGAAAGAAAGATCATGAGAAAATCCTTGAGGAGATAATAGTTGAAAACTTCCCTAAAATGGGGAAGGAAATAATCACCCAAGTCCAAGAAACACAGAGAGTTCCAAATAGGATAAACCCAAGGCGAAACACCCCAAGACACATATTAATCAAATTAACAAAGATCAAACACAAAGAACAAATATTAAAAGCAGCAAGGGAAAAACAACAAATAACACACAAGGGGATTCCTATTAGGATAACAGCTGATCTTTCAATAGAAACTCTTCAGGCCAGGAGGGAATGGCAAGACATACTTAAAGTGATGAAAGACAATAACCTACAGCCCAGAATACTGTACCCAGCAAGGATCTCATTCAAATACGAAGGAGAAATCAAAAGCTTTACAGACAAGCAAAAGCTGAGAGAATTCACCACCACCAAACCAGCTCTCCAACAAATTCTAAAGGATATTCTCTAGACAGGAAACACGAAAAGGGTGTATAAACTCGAACCCAAAACAATAAAGTAAATGGTAACGGGATCACACTTATCAATAATTACCTTAAACGTAAATGGGTTGAACGCCCCAACCAAAAGACAGAGACTGGCCGAATGGATACAAAAACAAGACCCCTCTATATGCTGCTTACAAGAGACCCACCTCAAAACAAGGGACACATACAGACTGAAAGTGAAGGGCTGGAAAAAGATATACCACGCAAATAGAGACCAAAAGAAAGCAGGAGTGGCAATACTCATATCCGATAAAATAGACTTTAAAACAAAGGCTGTGAAAAGAGACAAAGAAGGCCACTACATAATGATCAAAGGAACAATCCAAGAAGAAGATATAACAATTATAAATATATATGCCCCCAATATAGGAGCCCCGCAATATGTAAGACAAATGCTAACAAGTATGAAAGGGGAAATCAACAATAACACAATAATAGTGGGAGACTTTAACACCCCACTCACACCTATGGACAGATCAACTAAACAGAAAATTAACAAAGAAACGCAAACTTTAAATGATACATTAGATCAGTTAGACCTAATTGATATCTATAGGACATTTCACCCCAAAACAATGAATTTCACTTTTTTTTCAAGTGCTCATGGAACCTTCTCCAGGATAGATCACATCCTGGGCCATAAATCTAAACTTGATAAATTCAAAAAAATCGAAATCATTCCAAGCATCTTTTCTGACCATAATGCATTAAGATTAGATCTCAATTACAGGAGAAAAACTATTAAAAATTCCAACATATGGAGGTTGAACAACACACTTCTGAATAACCAACAAATCACAGAAGAAATCAAAAAAGAAATCAAAATATGCATAGAAACTAATGAAAACACAACAACCCAAAACCTGTGGGACACTATAAAAGCAGTGCTAAGAGGAAAGTTCATAGCAATACAGGCATACCTCAAGAAACAAGAAAAAAGTCAAATAAATAACCTAACTCTGCAACTAAAGCAACTAGAAAAGGAAGAGTTGGAGAACCCCAGAGTTAGTAGAAGGAAAGAAATCTTAAAAATTAGGGCAGAAATAAATGCAAAAGAAACAAAAGAGACCATAGCAAAAATTAACAAAGCCAAAAGCTGGTTCTTTGAAAGGATAAATAAAATTGACAAACCATTAGCCAGACTCATCAAGAAGCAAAGAGAGAAAAATCAAATCAATAAAATTAGAAATGAAAATGGAGAGATCACAACAGACAACACAGAAATACAAAGGATTATAAGAGACTACTATCAGCAGTTGTATGCCAATAAAATGGACAACGTGGAAGAAATGGACAAATTCTTAGAAAAGTACAATTTTCCAAAACTGAACCAGGAAGAAATAGAAAATCTTAACAGACCCATCACAAGCACAGAAATTGAAACGGTAATCAGAAATCTTCCAGCAAACAAAAGCGCAGGCCCAGACGGCTTCACAGCTGAATTCTACCAAAAATTTCGAGAAGAGCTAACACCTATCCTCCTCAAACTCTTCCAGAAAATTGCAGAGGAAGGTAAACTTCCATACTCATTCTATGAGGCCACCATCACCCTAATACCAAAACCTGACAAAGATGTCACAAAAAAGGAAAACTACAGGCCAATATCACTGATGAACATAGATGCAAAAATCCTCAACAAAATTCTAGCAATCAGAATCCAACAACACATTAAAAAGATCATACACCATGACCAAGTGGGCTTTATCCCAGGGATGCAAGGATTCTTCAATATCCGCAAATCAATCAATGTAATTCACCACATTAACAAATTGAAAAATAAAAACCATATGATTATCTCAATAGATGCAGAGAAGGCCTTTGACAAAATTCAACATCCATTTATGATAAAAACTCTCCAGAAAGCAGGAATAGAAGGAACATACCTCAACATAATAAAAGCAATATATGACAAACCCACAGCAAACATTATCCTCAATGGTGAAAAATTGAAAGCATTTCCCCTAAAGTCAGGAACAAGACAAGGGTGTCCTCTTTCACCGCTACTATTCAACATAGTTCTGGAAGTTTTGGCCACAGCAATCAGAGCAGAAAAAGAAATAAAAGGAATCCAAATTGGAAAAGAAGAAGTAAAACTCTCACTGTTTGCAGATGACATGATCCTCTACATGGAAAACCCTAAAGACTCCACCAGAAAATTACTAGAGCTCATCAATGAATATAGTAAAGTTGCAGGATATAAAATCAACACACAGAAATCCCTTGCATTCCTATACACGAATAATGAGAAAGTAGAAAAAGAAATTAAGGAAACAATTCCATTCACCATTGCAACGAAAAGAATAAAATACTTAGGAATATATCTACCTAAAGAAACTAAAGACCTATATATAGAAAACTATAAAACACTGATGAAAGAAATCAAAGAGGACACTAATAGGTGGAGAAATATACCATGTTCATGGATCGGAAGAATCAATATAGTGAAAATGAGTATACTACCCAAAGCAATTTACAAATTTAATGCAATCCCTGTCAAGCTACCAGCCACATTTTTCACAGAACTAGAACAAATAATTTCAAGATTTGTATGGAAACACAAAAAACCTCGAATAGCCAAAGCAATCTTGAGAAAGAAGAATGGAACTGGAGGAATCAACTTGCCTGACTTCAGGCTCTACTACAAAGCCACAGTCATCAAGACAGTATGGTACTGGCACAAAGACAGACATATAGATCAATGGAACAAAATAGAAAGCCCAGAGATAAATCCACACACCTATGGACACCTTATCTTTGACAAAGGAGGCAAGAATATACAATGGAGTAAAGACAATCTCTTTAACAAGTGGTGCTGGGAAAACTGGTCAACCACTTGCAAAAGAATGAAACTAGATCACTTTCTATCACCGCACACAAAAATAAACTCAAAATGGATTAAAGATCTAAATGTAAGATCAGAAACTATAAAACTCCTAGAGGAGAACATAGGCAAAACACTCTCAGACATAAATCACAGCAGGATCCTCTATGATCCACCTCCCAGAATTCTGGAAATAAAAGCAAAAATAAACAAATGGGATCTAATTAAAATTAAAAGCTTCTGTACAACAAAGGAAAATATAAGCAAGGTGAAAAGACAGCCTTCTGAATGGGAGAAAATAATAGCAAATGAAACAACTGACAAACAACTAATCTCAAAAATATACAAGCAACTTCTGCAGCTCAATTCCAGAAAAATAAACGACCCAATCAAAAAATGGGCCAAAGAACTAAATAGACATTTCTCCAAAGAAGACATACGGATGGCTAACAAACACATGAAAAGATGCTCAACATCACTCATTATTAGAGAAATGCAAATCAAAACCACAATGAGGTACCACTTCACACCAGTCAGAATGGCTGCGATCCAAAAATCTGCAAGCAATAAATGCTGGAGAGGGTGTGGAGAAAAGGGAACCCTCCTACACTGTTGGTGGGAATGCAAACTAGTACAGCCACTATGGAGAACAGTGTGGAGATTCCTTAAAAAATTGCAAATAGAACTACCTTATGACCCAGCAATCCCACTGCTGGGCATACACACCGAGGAAACCAGAATTGAAAGAGACACATGTACCCCAATGTTCATCGCAGCACTGTTTATAATAGCCAGGACATGGAAACAACCTAGATGTCCATCAGCAGATGAATGGATAAGAAAGCTGTGGTACATATACACAATGGAGTATTACTCAGCCGTTAAAAAGAATTCATTTGAATCAGTTCTGATGAGATGGATGAAACTGGAGCCGATTATACAGAGTGAAGTAAGCCAGAAAGAAAAACACCAATACAGTATACTAACACATATATATGGAATTTAGGAAGATGGCAATGACGACCCTGTATGCAAGACAGGAAAAAAGACACAGATGTGTATAACGGACTTTTGGACTCAGAGGGAGAGGGAGAGGGTGGGATGATTTGGGAGAATGGGAATTCTAACTTGTATACTGTCATGTAAGAATTGAATCGCCAGTCCATGTCTGACGTAGGGTGCAGCTTGCTTGGGGCAGGTGCATGGGGATGACCCAGAGAGATGTTGTGGGGAGGGAGGTGGGAGGGGGGTTCATGTTTGGGAACGCATGTAAGAATTAAAGATTTTAAAATTTAAAAAAAAATTAAAAAATTAAAAAAAAAAAAGATTGCTGCGAGAAATATCAATAACCTCAGATATGCAGATGACATCATCCTTATGGCAGAAAGCAAAGAAGAACTAAAGAGCCTCTTGATAAAATCGAAAGAGGAGAGTCAAAAAGTTGGCTTAAAACTCAACACTCAGAAAACTAAGATCATGGCATCTGGTCCCATCGCTTCATGGCAAATAGATGGGGAAACAATGAAAACAGTCACAGACTATTTTGGGGGGCTCCCAAATCACTGCAGATGGTGACTGCAGCCATGAAATTAAAAGATGCTTGTTCCTTGGAAGAAAAGCTATGACTAACCTAGACAGCATATTCAAAACCTAGATAGCATATTCAAAAGCAGAGACATTACTTTGCTGACTAAGGTCCGTCTAGTCAAGGCTGTGGTTTTTCCTGTGGTCATGTATGGATGTGAGTTGGACTGTGAAGAAGGCTGGGCACCGAAGAATTGATGCTTTTGAACTGTGGTGTTGGAGAAGACTCTTGAGAGTCCCTTGGACTGCAAGGAGATCCAACCAGTCCATTCTGAAGGAGATCAGCCCTGGGATTTCTTTGGAAGGAATGATGCTAAAGCTGAAACTCCAGTACTTTGGCCACCTCATGCGAAGAGTTGACTCATTGGAAAAGACTCTGATGCTGGGAGGGATTGGGGGCAGGAGAAGAAGGGGACGACCGAGGATGAGATGGCTGGATGGCATCACTGACTCGATGGACACGAGTCTCAGTGAACTCCAGGAGTTGGTGATGGACAGGGAGGCCTGGCATGCTGTGATTCATGGGGTTGCAAAGAGTCGGACATGACTGAGTGACTGAACTGAACTGAACCTAGACAGCATATTAAAAAACAGAGACATTACTTTGCCAAAAAAGGCCCATCTAGTCAGCTGTGGTTTTTCCAGTAGTGATGTATAGATGTGAGAGTTGGACTGTGAAGAAAGCTGAGAGCTGAAGAATTGATGCTTTTAAACTGTGGTGTTGGAAAAGACTCTTGAGAGTCCCTTGGCCTGCAAGGAGATCCAACCAGTCCATCCTAAAGGAAATCAGTCCTGAATATTCATTGGAAGGACTGATTCTGAAACTGAAACTCCAATACTTTGGCCACCTGATGCAAAGAACTGACTCATTGGTAAAGACCTTGATGCTGGGAAAGATTGAAGGCAGGGCAGAAGGGGATGACAGAGGATGAGATGGTTGGATACCATCACTGACTCAATAGACATAAGTTTGAGCTAGCTCTGGAAGTTGGTGATGGACAGGGAAGCCTGGCATGCTGCAGTCCATGGGGTTGCAAAGAGTTGGACATGACTGAGTAACTGAACTGAACTGAACTGATTCCATAGAAGGGCAGGGTAACCCACTTCAGTATTCTTACCTGGGAAATCCCAAGGACAGTGGAGCCTGGCAGACTATGGTCCATACATTCGCAAAGAGTCAGACAGGACTGAAGCTGCCTAGCATGCACATTATTTCCTAACAGATCAGAGCACAGTCCTAGAGGGAGGTTTTCTCTACTCTCTTCATTCCCCCTTAATTTTTTTTTTTTTTTCCTGTCTCTACTCAGTCCTGACCAGGGCATGTCTCTAGTTCCATTTTTTTCAAGATCTTGCTCAAACCTGTTATCAAAGATGTTGACTCAGATGGTAAAGAATCCACCTGCAATGTGGGAGACCTGGGTTCCTGGGTTGGGAAGATCCCCTGGAGAAAAGAATGACAACCCACTCCAGTATTCTTGCCTGGAGAAAATATCATGGACAGAGGAGCCTGGCAGGCTACAGTCCATGGCGTCACAAAGAGTCAGATATGACTGAGTGATTTTCTTTTCAATGTGATATCTGATTAAGCTTTACCTTTTCCTGATACTATAACCTTTAAAAGTTAAAATTTTAAAGAATAAAAGATCTTCAACAAGAAATTAATAAAATCACCATTTCTTTCATTAATAAATATTTATTCCAAAGACTGATTTATACATCTGTGTCTCTTTTGCTGTCTCACATACAGGGTTATTGTTATCATCTTTCTAAATTCCATATATATGCATTAGTATACTGTATTGGTGCTTTTCTTTCTGGCTTACTTCACTTTGTATAATAGGCTCCAGTTTCATCCACCTCATTAGAACTGATTCAAATGTATTTCTTTTTAATGGCTGAGTAATACTCCATTGTGAATATGTAACACAGCTTTCCTATCCATTCATCTGCTCATGGACTTCTAGGTTGCTTCCATGTCCTGGCTATTATAAATAGTGCTGTGATGGGGTACATGTGTCTCTTTAAATTCTGGTTTCCTCGGTGTGTATGCCCAGCAGTGGGATTGCTGGGTCATAAGACAGTTCTTTTTCCAGTTTTTTAAGGAATCTCCACACTGTTCTCCATAGTGGCTGTACTAGTTTGCATTCCCACCAGTGTGAGAGGGATAGTGTGGGATGATTTGGGAGAATGGCATTGAAACATGGATAATATCATATATGAAATGAATCATCAGTCCAGGTTCGATGCATGATACTGGATGCTTGGGGCTGGTGCACTGGGACGACCCAGAGGGATGGTACGGGAAGGGAGGAGGTGGGTGGTTCAGGATGGGGAACACGTGTATACCCGTGGTGGATTCATATTGATGTATGGCAAAACCAATACAATACTGTAAAGTAATTAACCTCCAATTAAAATAAATAAATTTATATTTTTTAAAAAATAAAAAATAAATATTTCTTGTATTAACAAATAGTTTAAGTTTATTGAGTACCTAGTGTCAGGTGCTATTTTAGGTGCTTGGAATAGATTATTAAACAGACACAAAGACACCTCCCCTTAAGGATCTTAGATGAAGTGGAGGAAAGGGCAGAAAAGAGAAAGGGAGAGACTATAAACAACAAATACACAGACCAGTATGTAACAGTGAAGTAGGAGAAGATAGGTTCTATGGAAAAAGCTGCAGCAGCATGAATGGGATAATTCTGCTGAACTGATGGCCAGTTAGTTGATTTACAGGTCAGGACTGAAGATTGCGCCCAGAGGGTTCTCACAACCTATTATTTTACATTTTCTATGTTCACCTCCTATATTATTCCATCAAGTCTCAAAGCTTCAAATATAATTTATATGCAAATGACTCCAAAATTTATACTCCAGTCTAGAGCTCCTCCATGGATTCCTGAAACATACATCCATCTGCCTCTGGGCATCTCCATTCTGATACCTAATAGGCACTTCCAATTCAATTTTCCAAAACCCTCTCTGCTCTTCCCCTGCCCCAGTGCTTTTCCTACAAACAAGCTTGTTCTCATATAGTGGCTGTTATCTCAGTTCATGGCCTGTCCCCTTTCACTTGCTCAGGCCAAAATGCTTGGGATTTTCATTAACTCCTCCCTGACTCTGCATGTGTATGTGCTAAGTCGCTTCAGTCATGTCTGCCTCTTTGCAACCCTATGCACTGTAGCCCACCAAGCTTCTCTGTCTATGGGATTCACCAGGCAAGAATACTGGAGAGGGCTGCCATGCCCTCCTCCGGGGGATCTTCCCAAACCAGAGATCGAACCCACGTCTCTGATGTCTGCTGCATTGGCAGGTGGGTTCTTTTCTACTAACCGCACCTGGGAAGCTCCCCTTCCTGGCTCTAATACCCCCTCACCTGTTCTGACAAATCCCATCATCTGTACCTTGAAAAGTTCATCCAGAATCCAGCTCCTCATCACTATCCTGTGATTCAAGTCACTAACCATTCTTGCTTGGATTATCACCACTTCTCTTGAGAATAGTTTACTTTTGTTCTTAACATCGGACTTCCCTGGTGGCTCAGACGTTAAACAGCCTGACTGCAATGAGGGATACCAAGGTTCAATCCCTGGATCTGGAAGATCCCGTGGAGAAAGAAATGGCAACCCACTCCAGTATTCTTGTCTGGGAAATCCCACGGACAGAGGAGCCTGGCAGACTACAGTCCATGGGGTCGCAAAGAGTTGGACAAGGCTGAGCAACTTCACTTTAAACTTTTTATTCTTAGCATCATCTGCTGATGACACAGCAACAAAAGTGATGCAGTTACTGGTAACTCAGGCCACACCCCTCCTCTGATCAAATCCCTCCACTGCTTTCAGAGCCTTCACCCCAGTCACTTTCTTTTATTGACTTCTCACACTTCAAACAACTATCCACCTACTCTTTATCACCTCAGGACCAGGTACCAGCCAACTAGGGGTAGCTTCCAGCCCCCAGCCCACTGAAATTACCCAAACTAGCCAGTCTAAGCCTGCTTATCCTGCCTTGTCAGGTCCTTCATTTGGAAAACATAACAAAGGCTCTTGCCCACGTTTCCTTCTCACTTCTTCTGCCCTCTGACATGGAGTAATGTGGTGTACCTCTCCTGGTGTACCCCATCTCTTTTCAAGTGTAAAGATAGTTGGCCTATCCATAGCAGAATAGTAATAAAATGATCACTAACACATTCTGTCTTAGCTGGAAGGTCAAAATAAAAGAACGTATATCTCAAGTATTTACCTGGAGAAGATGCCTGAGAGTCCCTTGGACAGCAAGGTGATCAAACCAGTCAACCCCAAAGGAAATCAACCCTGAATATTGATTGGAAGGACTGATGCTGTATCTGAAGTTCTAATACTTTGGCCACCTGATGCAAAACACCCATTCACTGGAAAAGACCATGATGTTAGGAAAGATTGAGGGCAGAAGGAGAAGGGAACAACAGAGAATGAGATGGTTGAAAAGTATCACTGTCTCAGTGGACATAAATTTGTAAAAATTCCAGGAGATGGTGAAGGACACGGGAGCCTAGGGTGCTGTAGTGCATGGGGTAGCACAGAGTCGGACACTACTTAGCAGCTGAACAAGAACAGTACTATTCTGAATATGGGGAGACCTAGGTGGCTCATTATTGGGAAAGTTTTGACATATGCAAAATAGCGAGTGCATACTTTAGAAAATTATGAACATATGTGAGAAGGGGAAAAACATAACACTTAGCAAGCAACTAAGGCACATAGCCATGTACTGCACTAGAAGTTTTCCATTATGTTAATTAATCTCCATAACCAAAGCAAAAACCATACCCAGTTGTGGATGTGACTGGTGATAGAAGCAAGGTCTGATGCTATAAAGAGCAATATTGCATAGGAACCTGAAATGTCAGGTCCATGAATCAAGGCAAATTGGAAGTGGTCAAACAAGAGATAGCAAGGGTGAACATTGACATTCTAGGAATCAGCGAACTAAAATGGACTGGAATGGGTGAATTTAACTCAGATGACCATTACATCCACTACTGTGGGCAGGAATCCCTCAGAACAAATGGAGTAGCCATCATGGTCAACAAAAGAGTCCAAAATGCAGTACTTGGATGCAATCGCAATAACGACAGAATGATATCTGTTCGTCTCCAAGGCAAATCATTCAATATCACAGTTATCCAAGTCTATGCCCCAAATAGTAACACTGAAGAAGCTGAAGTTGAACGGTTTTATGAAGACCTACAAGACCTTTTAGAACTAACACCCAAAAAAGATGTCCTTTTCATTATAGGGGACTGGAATGCAAAAGTAGGAAGTCAAGAAACATCTAGAGTAACAGGCAAATTTGGCCTTGGAATACGGAATGAAGTAGGGAAAAGACTAATAGAGTTTTGCCAAGAAAATGCACTGGTCATAGCAAACACCCTCTTCCAACAACACAAAAGAAGACTCTACACATGGACATCACCAGATGGTCAACACCGAAATCAGATTGATTATATTCTTTGCAGCCAAAGATGGAGAAGCTCTATACAGTCAACAAAAACAAGACCAGGAGCTGACTGTGGCTCAGATCATGAACTCCTTATTGCCAAATTCAGACTTAAATTGAAGAAAGTAGGGAAAACCGCTTGACCATTCAGGGATGACCTAAATAAAATCCCTTATGATTACACAGTGGAAGTGAGAAATAGATTTAAGGGCCTAGATATGATAGAATAGAGTGCCTGATGAACTATGGAATGAGGTTTGTGACATTGTACAGGAGACAGGGATCAAGACCATCCCCATGGAAAAGAAATGCAAAAAAGCAAAATGGCTGTCTGGGGAGGCCTTACAAATAGCTGTGAAAAGAAGAGAGGCAAAAAGCAAAGGAGAAAAGGAAAGATATAAGAATCTGAATGCAGAGATCCAAAGAATGGCAAGAACAGATAAGAAAGCCTTCTTCAGTGATCCATGCAAAGAAATAGAGGAAAAGAACAGAATGGGAAAGACTAGAGATCTCTTCAAGAAAATTAGAGATACCAAGGGAACATTTCACACAAAGATGGGCTCGATAAAGGACAGAAATGGTCTGGACCTAACAGAAGCAGAAGATATTAAGAAGAGGTGGCAAGAATACATGGAAGAACTGGACAAAAAAGATCTTCACAACCCAGATAATCACGATGATGTGATCACTCATCTAGAGCCAGACATCTTGGAAAGTGAAGTTAAGTGGGCCTTAGAAAGCATCACTACGAACAAAGCTAGTGGAGGTGATGGAATTCCAGTGGAGCTATTTCAAATCCTGAAAGATGATGCTGTGAAAGTGCTGCACTCAGTATGCCAGCAAATTTGGAAAACTAAACAGTGGCCACAGGACTGGAAAAGGTCAGTTTTCATCCCAATTCCAAAGAAAGGCAATGCCAAAGAATGCTCAAACTACTGCACAATTGCACTCATCTCACATGCTAGTAAAGTAATGCTCAAAATTCTCCAAGCCAGGCTTCAACAATACGTGAACTGTGAACTCCCTGATATTCAGGCTGGTTTTAGAAAAGGCAGAGGAACCAGAGATCAAATTGCCAACATCTGCTGGATCATGGAAAAAGCAAGAGAGTTCCAGAAAAACATCTCTTTCTGCTTTATTGACTATGCCAAAGCCTTTGACTGTGTGGATCACAATAAACTGTGGAAAATTCTGAAAGAGATGGGAATACCAGACCACCTGACCTGCCTCTTGAGAAATCTGTATTCAGGTCAGGAAGCAACAGTTTAGAACTGGACATGGAACAACAGACTGGTTCCAAATAGGAAAAGGAGTACGTCAAGGCTGTATATTGTCACCCTGCTTATTTAACTTACATGCAGAGTACATCATGAGAAACGCTGGACTGGAAGAAACACAAGCTGGAATCAAGACTGCCGGGAGAAATATCAATAACCTCAGATATGCAGATGACACCACCCTTATGGCACAAAATGAAGAGGAACTAAAAAGCCTCTTGATGAAAGTGAAAGAGGAGAGCGAAAAAGTTGGCTTAAAATTCAACATTCAAAAAAACGAGGATCATGGCATCTGGTCCCACTGCTTCATGGGAAATAGATGGGGAAACAGTGCAAACAGTGTCAGATTTTAAATTTTTGGGCTCCAAAATCACTGCAGATGGTGACTGCAGCCATGAAATTAAAAGACGCTTACTCCTTGGAAGAAAAGTTATGACCAACCTAGATAGCATATTCAAAAGCAGAGACATTACTTTGCCAACTAAGGTCCGTCTAGTCAAGGCTATGGTTTTTCCTGTGGTCACGTATGGATGTGAGAGTTGGACTGTGAAGAAGGCTGAGCACCGAAGAATTGATGCTTTTGAACTGTGGTGTTGGAGAAGACTCTTGAGAGTCCCTTGGACTGCAAGGAGATCCAACCAGTCTATTCTGAAGGAGATCAGCCCTGCAATTTCTTTGGAAGGAGTGATGCTGAAGCTGAAGCTCCAGTACTTTGGCCACCTCATGCGAAGAGTTGACTCATTGGAAAAGACTCTGATGCTGGGAGGGATTGGGGACAGGAGGAGAAGGAGACGACCGAGGATGAGATGGCTGGATGGCATCACGGACTCGATGGACGTGAGTCTGAGTGAACTCCGGGAGTTGGTGATGGACAGGGAGGCCTGGCGTGCTGCGATTCATGGGGTCGGAAAGAGTCGGACATGACTGAGCGACTGAACTGAACTGAACTGAACTGAATCTCCATAGAAAACTCTGAGAAGCAAGTGTTATTACTGCCGTGTTACAGAAACTGAAACCAAGAATCAAAGATTTTAGGTAACTTGCTCAATTTCTTATAGATAGGCAGAGGTCTATCTGTTTTTGACATCTGTGTTTCCTCTTCACTTCACTGAGGTCTAGAGATATGACTGAACAAGAGGCTGACTTGTTGTTGTTCAGTCGCTAAGTTGTGTCCAACCCTTTGCAACCCTATGGACTTGTAGTGTACCAGGCTTTCCCTGTCCTTCACTATCTCCCAAAATTTGCTCAGATTCATGTCCACTGAGTTGGTGATGCTATCTAACCATCTCATCCTCTCCAGCCCCCTTCACCTTTTGCTTTCAGTCTTTCCCAGCAAGATGCTGACTGGGTCCATCTAAGTTTTGCTGTCTTCTGATTTTCTCTATTTCTTAAAATAACTTATCCTTTCTTTCCCTCTGTGTTTACTTAGATTCTTCTATCCTCAAAAAAAATCAAAATCTTCTCTCTTTGCCTCTCAGTTATTTTTGATTAAACACCTTTTCATTGCCTTTCTCAGAAAAGGCAATGACCCCCAAACTCCAGTACTCTTTCCTGGAAAATCCCAAGGATGGAGGAGCCTGGTAGGCTGCAGTCCATGGGGTCGCTAAGAGTGGGCACTACTGAGAGACTTCCCTTTCACTTTTCACTTTCATGCATTGGAGAAGGAAATGGCAACCCCACTCTAGTGTTCTTGCCTGGAGAATCCCAGGGACGGGGGAGCCTGGTGGGCTTCCGTCTATGGGGTCGCACCAGAGTCGGACAGGACTGAAGCGACTTAGCAGCAGCAGCAGCATTGCCTTTCTCTTCTTGAACAGATCTAAGCTCATATACAACACTGTTTAATTGACAGACTCAGTTAGGTTGGGAACTGTCTTAAAAGGAAATTTCTTTTGACACATTACATTTGAGTGATTGATTGTTTCCTCCCCTAGAGATGCTGCTACACCCTCCTTCCTGACTTAGATAAAAGTAAGTGGTTTTAATACAAATTAAACCACTTCTTGTGGTCAGCCTCCTTATCAGCAGGCTGCAAAACTACTTTCATTTGTAAGCATTGCCCTGCCCCTATTTGATAATGTAAATTTATTAGGCAGGCAAATGGACCTTCCAAAGTCAGGCAAATTCATAGGGACATAAACACAACAAAGTTTGCAGTACAAGAAAACAGAAAGAATGTGGACTTCCAGATAATCCCTAGACTTTCAAATAATCCCCATATATTAGTCATTTGATGCATTTGGCTTTGTTACATTGATATTGCTGCATTTCAATTAGAGTATGACCAGAGACAATATTATCACCATTTAGCCTTACTTTTCTCATCTCCTGCTGCTGCTCTACTGCTGCTGCTGCTAAGTCGCTTCAGTCGTGTCCGATTCTGTGGCGACCCAAAGACAGCAGCCCACCAGGCTCCCCCATCCCCGGGATTTACAGGCAAGACACCTGGAGTGGGTTGCCCATTTTCGCTTCTCCAATGCATGAAAGTGAAAAGTGAAAAGAGAAGTTGCTCAGGGCCATGTCAATGCTCTTAGTGACCCATGGACCTCAGGGCCTACCGCGCTCTTGCAGTCCATGGGATTTTGTCCAGGCAAGAGTACTGGAGTGGGGGTGCATTGCCTTATCTCATCTCATCCTCCTACAGGCGAGTATAATTATCTCCTGTAGTTCTTGCTGGGAATGAATAGG